>NC_073306.1:159504290-159585711 GCF_027595985.1 Sorex araneus | reverse complement strand
TAGCCATTTAAAAGACCAAACCTCTTGTAAATGACTTCATTGACAAAAAAGGAGGATGGTTGAGTCTTAACCATTTCCCCTGCTCCTGGATCATATTGGGAGACGATGTTGATAGTCTTTCCTCTAATTTGCAACCCTTAACTCATCTCTACTTGTGGACAAACCCTTTGAATTGCATTGCCCTCCCGAATCTCAGTTTCCTGAGCTCTGTAATGGACCTCTCACAAAGCAGTAATGGAATCAGAAGAGTTAATATATGGAAATGATGGGATGCATGCAAAAGGCATAATAATAGTCACCATTATCCTTATTTATGTCACCATTATTAATCGTAATAAATGCAGGCTCCCTCAAGGCCAGAGTTCTGATGCTTTGTGTATCTTTGCAACCTCTAATACTAATAATAATGGCTAGCATTATCTGCGTGCTTTTTATGTCCCAAGCACATCCCTACGTACTCTACATACATTAATCTCACTTAATATTCACAAGACCTCATGAGATAGATACTACTGTCATCCCCATTTTGCAAATGAGGAGCCGATAGCACAGAGCATTCCATGAAACTCACAGAGGGTCTCCTAGCTAATAATGTCGGATCTCCAATTCCAGCCCCTTTGACTTGGAACACCCTCTCCTAACTCTTCTAGGTCTTTGAAATCATAAACAAAGAAATGGTTATTGCATAAAGCATTATTATAAGTGGCAGGAAGGTTACTGCTTGTGGAAATGTTGGGAAATAACGTTTGATAATATAAATAGTGTCATGTGGAAGCAAGATCTCTTAACACACGGATCCAATTCTGCCAACTCAAGTCTTGTTATGAAGCATATTAAACATTTTAGTGAAAATGGTTTTAAAATTAATTTTATTGTAATTTGTATCTAATTAAGTGCAGGGAAAAATTGGTAACTTTAGTGCGTATTTGGCAGTCTGCCATAAGTTCTTTGTTTTTAGTGAAAAATGGTCAAAATATGTATTTTTTTATATTACAGACTGAAGATAATGGTACCTGTGGATAAGCTTTAAATGAATCAAACTTGCAAATGGAAAACCCATTTAACTTTGAAGTCTTCACCAGTTCTAGACAGGGCTTTAGGTTCTAGGCAACAGTCAGAATCTACATACCCATAGACATATTGACACACAATTTTAAATTATTTCCCCCCCCTTTTTTTAGGACTGTTGAGCTATTTTCTTTGATTTGTCTTTCTTTTTCTTCTTTTTTGTTTGTTTTTGGGTCATACCCGGTGGAATTTTGGAGCTTACTCCTGGCTCTACGCTCAGGGATTCCTGCTGCTGGTGCTCAGGGGACCATATGGGGTGCTGGGATTGAATTGAGGTTGGCTGTGTGCAGGGCAAGTGCCCTACCCATTATACTATCAGTCTAGCCCCTATTTTCTTTCATTTTTGATTTCCACTTTTATTCTTTTACTTCTACTGCCTCTTTATCTGTCTTTTTTCTTCTATCCTCTTTCAACATATAAAAGTTTTTATGACATTCAAAAAAATTGAAAAAATATCTTTATTCCTGCAAAGCAGATTTCTTGTTTGTTTGTTTGCTTTGTGCATTACATTACCTTTATGAATTTTCTGGTTTGCACACATAATTTATAATTATATGATTGCAGCCAAAGTGAACATTTTATTCAGCTTTATTTCATGACTGTATATTTAAAGCATTATATTATTTGATTAAGTGGATGTCTGTAATTTCTATATTTTTCTTTCTATTGCTGAGTTTTTAGATTGTTTCTGTATTTTTGTTCTTCTAGCGAACACCCTAGTGAACACATCTGTGCCTGTAGCATTTTTCTTGCATTATATCATATGACAAATTCTTAGAGTAGAATTACTGGGTTAGACATGATGAATATTTTTGTGGATCTCACACATATAATAAATATGACCTTTCTAGGCGAGTTTAGGGGGAGAATGGTATATTGACTTTGACCTCAACATGGGCTAAATTTCCAACACAAAATTAAATAACACAATGAGAACTACAACAAAATGAAGTTTCTATGCAAATTTCTTTAACTGGTTTATACTGCACAAGTGAATTTTTATCTAATCAACCTCAAGTCTACATAATGTTGAAAGTTACTTAGTTAATTTAAAACATCTTGGCCATTTGGCAGATAATTTAGCCCAGAATTAATTCATTCCTGACTCCAAATTAAGTATAGCTATCAATTTGGTATCAATATTAGCCAACTCTTTCAATTACCTGAGTAGCTAAAAAAATTAAGATGAAGCTTAGGAAAAGGATTATTTTTTTTACACTAACAAAATATATAGCAAGTGTGTGTTTTAGCTGATAATGTTGATGTTTTAAGAATAAACATATGGACGTGTGTTTTCACAAAATTGTTTGTGCTTCTATGACTATTTTTCAGATGAAAAGGGGTGACTTTGTCTCCTTGGCTGTCATTATTGCCCTTAGAGTTGGTCACACAGTAACAATCAGTCCACAGGCTCTTTCCTAGTCTCCTGTTCTTCTCTCATTTGGGTGCTCTCTTTCTTTGATTCATAACTAAGTTTGTGGAAGGAATTGTTATATTCACTTTCTCTAGAAACATGAATCATTTCTTTATTTGATGTAAACTTCTACCCATGCCACCCACTGAAACTGCTCCAACAATGCTCAAATGATGATTTGTATCCTTAAATCTAAATGATGCTTTTTGATACACACACCCCAACCCCCAAAACACCACACACACACACATGCACACACACACACCTTTACCTCTATTGCTTGGCACCTTACGACCTGAGTGTCTCATCCTCAGGCCCTCTGCTGAACTGATACACCTGTTTGTTAGAGAATCACTGGTGGGGGGCCCCGGGCCTCCTAGCAGTACTTAGCGGCTCCCCAACCCACCACCCCCAACTCTTATTATGAATATTTTCCCATGTATTAAAAAATTCTTCAAAATACAATTTTATTTTATTTTATTATTTTTTTAATTTTTTATTGTGGAAAGTTACAAAGTTACAAAGTTTTCAGGTTTAAATCTCAGTTATACAATGCTCGAATACCCATCCCTTCACCAGTGCTCATATTCCACCACCAAGAATCCCAGTATAGCTCCACCCCGCCCCCTCACACCCCAAACAAAATACAATTTTAATAGCACAGCGGCTAGGGTGTTTGCCTTGCACGCAGCTGACCTGGGTTCGATTCTTCCATCCCTCTCGGAGAGCCCGGCAAGCTATCAAGAGTATCCTTGCCCACATGGCAGAGCCTGGCAAGCTACCCATGGCGTATTCAATATGCCAAAAACAGTAACAACAAGTCTCACAATGGAGACATTACTGGTGCCCACTTGAGCAAATTGGTGAACAACGGACGACAGTCCTACAGTGCTACAGTGCTACACAGCACTTGATACTATTATGTCAGATATACTAATAATTTATTGAAATATTGTCCTTTATTTACCCACTAATAATTCTGACCATGAGACATCATTTATTTTTAAGAATTTAAATTATGATAAAAGTTTGTTGAATACCCCACCCCTGTTTTTTTATATTTAATGACAATGGAAGAGATGATGAAATGAATATTCTAATTTCTTCTAACTTTATACATTGATTTAAAAAGGATTGAAAGATTTTTTTAAAATGCAATTTTAGGTACCTGGTGTGCAATACTGCTAGTGGTAGGGTTTCATGCATAACATAGTCCCTTACCACACCCTCCCCAGAATGTCCACTCCCCCCACCATTGTCTCAGTGTGCCCCTTTTTCCCCTACCCACCCTGTGATAAACTTCCTACTAAAGGCCAGTTCCCAGATTTTGTTGCCTTTGGGCATTTGCTAATTCTCTACTCTATATTTTTTAATATCATATATATGAGAGAGAACTCATTCTGTGCCTGTCCCTTCATTTAGTATGATACTCCCCAGGTTTAAAGGGAGATTAGTAGTTAACAATTGCAGGGTGTATTAAAAGCACTGTTAACCCTTTGGAAATGATTGTTAACAATATTGATGTTAAACATGTTTTAAAAAACAGTAGTAGTTTAAACATATAGAATGTGTGAGACTGACTTGCTGAGAGAACTTCAGCTTTGCCATTTTCTGATTTTGCAGTAATATAGCTTTTTATGTAACTAGTTCATATTTGTGAAGTGCTTTGAAGATGAAAGCTATTATGTAAGGGCAAAATCACTTCATAAAAATGTTACATATAAAATACAAAAATCCATAGTCAGACTTAAGAATTTTCAAAGTAACATCAGCTCTTTCATGTAATCATTTATAACCACCATATTTAGACTAGTAATCTAGGATTCATTTATAGATTATTCTTGGAGTATTTTAGTGTTATCTGTTATGGTGAAATTGTTTTTATAGTCAGAAGCAGTGGTTAGGAATGATGCTGTCTTTTTAAAACATGGTTATTGAAGTTGTAGCCCAATTTATAAATGGGCAAAGATAAATAAAAATTGGCCATAAGTATAAATCTTTCTTTTTGCCACCCCACATTACAACCACGGAGATTGGTATTTGGAAGACAAAGATTCCATCATATGTGGTTTGGATTCTAAGGTTGCAGCAATTGTAACTTACAGATCATCTTATTTCTGTAGTCTATGTAAAGAAAGCGTGTACTGATTGTGTGGGTTAATAGATCTGGGGTCTGAGACAGATGTTATAATAGCAGCCTCCCTTTGTGCATTTCTGAAAAAAATACCCTCCAATTCTGCATTGTGCCTAAGCTAATGGTATCCAGGTGTTAGCAGTTGACCCTTTTATTCACATGGTGATATTTAGTTTGGAATATTGTCTTAAAATCTCTTTGGCCCTTCCATCCTTTCCCAGACACCTATTACTGAAATGAAGTATTACTTTGAGTCCTGACACTGAAGCTACATATTATCAGTGATTGCTTCTAATGACAGTAGCATTCTTCACACAGACACATCTCACTGCCTGACGCCATGTGACCACAAAAACCATCTTCTGATACATGTTCTCTCTGGCCAGAATTGAAACTCAATTAAGGTGAAGTGAAGGAAAGAGGTCCACAGCTGTAGCTGGGTAAGAGACCAAGACTTGAGCTAAACTTTGGGGAAATCTTACATGTCACAGTGGAAGTTTAATAATTTTGCTTTTGATTTTATGCCTCTAGGCTGGGATTGATGTAGATTTATGCAATATGAGTTCTTTGGAAATGGAAAGCCATCCTTTCTATTTAATTTTCTTTTTATTCTTAAGTTTACTCTTCCTTATTTTGAACAGCTCCTTTTCAAAAGTCCTTTTGGTACTTTTCCCTGCATTTCCGTCTCATGGAATCTTGAGTGGTTGATCTGCAGGAGAATTTAAGCCTTCACATATATGAAAGTATGAGAAAATTAATGTTGTTCCTGAAATCTTTCCTTTTTTTTTTGGCTTCTGACCTTTTTGTGCTCCTTAAATTGCATTTAATATTTCATTACCACAAGTCTTTCCATTTAATTTCCTGGATTTTTTTTCTACTTGAAAAAATGTATGAATTTGGTTTTGCAGTACAGAATTATGGAGTTTAATAATTCTCCAGCCTATGACAGTTCAGTAACTGGTGCCCTCCAGCATTTTTATTGCACACAATTTTATTGCTAAAAGGTTAGGCCATTTGACCATTTTTTTTAAAGACTTATCCATCAAACATTGCTCAGAGAGAACTAAAATCATACGCAATTTTAAAAATATAACCAACATTTACTCATTTCTTCGAAAGGGGTATCCTTAAATTCGTGATGGGAAGAACCCGGACAGTTAAAAGACGGGTATGTGAGCTTGGAAAAGTGGGTTAGAATGTTGCAAAGTTATGTCTAGTACTTCATGCAGCTGACCATGGAATAGTGAAAGCAATGAATAAGTATTTCCCTAATAGTCTTCCCCTTTTAGTCTCCCATAAATATTTCCAGAACATTGACCTTTAGTCAAATGGTGAGTTCTTTCATCTTGCCTTGACAAGGAAAGAAAGATCAGGAAGCTAGTGGGGGAACTCTCTGACAATTCATTTTATGTCCCAAATAGATTACAAGTGATCAAAAAAATTCGAAGGAAGGGATTTTATAAAATTTGCAACTATTTTTTGGTGACCGGGACATACAAGTTTGCTTCTACAATCAGGTGTGACTGCTCAGTCTGAAGCATGATCTCCAGCCCTGGGGCCTATCGACTCCTGAGTGTGACAAGCTCTCATGGGATGCTGACCATTTTGCAGTCCCTTTCTTTCACACCTGCCTGCTCCCCTGCCTCCTGCAAAGGGTTGAAGTGCCACAGTGCCATTTACTCCATAGGACGTGCAATAAATAGTTGATTGCTTTGGAGTTAAGGGAGATGGAGAGCTCTTACAAGGCCTATGGTGGGAAGTTTATATGCCTATATATCACTCTTCAAAGTTCCATAGTGAGGCTGATGATGGTATTTAATACTGATAATTCAGAGGAGGGTAAATGGTATGACTGCTAGGTATTGTCAATGTGTGGATAGGAAACCCTTAGAAAAGAGGAAAGACGAAGTGCAGTTTTCTTTCAGGGAAAATGCCTCCCAGTTTGCACAATCCACTCCGATGATTTCTGCCAGTAACTCTTTGGCTTTGCAAATCATCATGGTTCTATTCCATATCTTCTTCTCACCTTTGGGTGTCCTGCCTGTCTCTGACCTTCACAAGTCTCACTGGAGAGTTTCCTCTTTGCACGGGATGCTTTTAAGATGGCTGGTTCCATCACAACCTAATCTGTCCCTTTGGAAAAAGATTTTCCTGCAGCCTTTCCTAAAGCTAACTTTTAATTTTTTTTTTATTGCAACCCTGTTTTTATTCTCACGATGACTATAATGCCAGTTTCAGTGATTTTACATTATTTGTCTTCATCTCTTTGCCACCATATAAGCTCTAATAAGGGCAAAGACTTGGTCTTATGATTTGCATGTCATTAGCTTTTCATGCACAAATTGGTATAGAATAAAGAAATGCTCAAGCTGAGTGAACAATTTAAGCATTATTCCTGCTTCTGCTAGACCAATGTCTCTCAATCCTATTGACCACCACCCCTTTCAGCTTTGTTTTCTTCCTGTGACATTTCTGTACTACCAGTTGGTCTCCTAGTCACATGCCACAGTCTCTCATGTATGCAGTTTTGGCTGGGCCCCGTTGAAATATTCTGGGGTTTACAGGGCACCATTGGCCCTCCTGTTCAGAAACACTTTAGTTGATCTGACGTTTTCCTATTTAACTGTCTTCTGTTCTATCCAATGTTCAACTCTTAGAGAAACTGACTGATTTTGATAAAATTTGGTACAAGGCTTGGTGTAAGTCCCATCTTGAATTGGATTTATAACTCAATCTGTCATCTTGAATCCAAATGGTGGCAGATAAAACTTGACAAATGGGACTTAAGGCAGATTTCAGTACAGTTTGGTCCATGGGTCGATGTACCATTTAATTGAAATGTGTGGCATCTAAGTTTCACAAACCCTTAATCCTAACCTTAACCTACCCCAACTTGATTTTCTTTTTTACTGTTTTCTTCCGAACCTCACATTTGCAGCTAGATTAAAAGTGTCTTGGGAGGTGAAAATCCACAAGGAGTTTTAATGGTGGATGTTTAGCTGTTTTCTTTGAAAGGGTTGATGATAGACACACGGTTTCTTCATAGCTCCTGGCAGCCAGGCCACGTGGGATGGTCTCTAAAGAGAGAATGACAGGGTGGGATTGTTTTCAAACTTTCTCCAAGTGATTCTAAGCCAGAAGGCCAGAGACAGATGCAGATAGAAGAAAAGAAAAACTTGCCTTGGTTTAGGAAAGAAAGGAACCTTCTCATGAGGAAAATCTACCCCACCTCAGGGGTGTTAATTGTCATAGTTTTGATGTTGCAAGACAATTTTATTTTTGGGGGGTGGGTCATTCCTGGCGATGCTGAGGGCTTAGTCCTGGCTCTGCACTCAAGAACCACTTCTCATGGTGCTCAGGGGATGATATGGGATGCTAGGGATTGAACCCGGGTCGGCCACATGCAAGGCAAACATTGTACCCTCTCTACTATCACTCCAGCCCTGCTGTTGTAGGACAGTTTGACCTCTGACATCTGGTTTGGCCTCAGAAATCTGCAACATCCTATGTGAGGCTGCATGCGCTTATAGATGGGAAGAGTCACTTGCAAGTGATGTTTCCCAAGATGCAGGCACCTCTTTTGCTTTGGTTTTGCTTTCCATAGCCCGATCTCAATGCTAGGTTCTTTTGCTAGAGAATTTGCATCGGCATTCCTCGAGTGATTTATTTGTGTTTGCCCTCACATAGCAATTCCCAGGTTCCAAAACACTGGAAAAACCAGTGTCAACATTGCAAGCCAAAAAAGGTTAAAATATGGACTGCAGGCTTACTTGCTATTTGCAGTGGCAAATTCTGAACCCAGTCTCCTAGAAAATTTCATCTCCTGAACAGGTAACCCACCAAATTTTCATTCAAGCTGTTCTGAAAAACACAGCTTTCTGTCTTAGTATGTCATCTCTCTCCTTCCCCATTCCTACATCTCTATTCCTCCGTCCTCATCTCTCATTTATATCAACACACAACACTATTCCTTTTTATTTTCTGAGAATAGAAGACTCCTATTCATTATGGATTTGCAGACTGAAGACATGTTTATGTCTGTTTTTTAAAAGTTGACATCATGGGGGCCAGTGTCACAGCACAGTGGGTGAGGTGCTTGCCTTGCGAGTGGCTGGCTTGGGTTCAGTCTCCAGTACCACATACAGTCCCCTGAGCCCTCCCAGGAATAATCCTTAAGTTTAGAGCCAGGAGTAAGCTTTGAGCACTGCTGGATGTGCCCTCCCCCCAAATTATTTTTTTAAATGACATTTTGCCTCTTTCCTAATTTACTTGTTTTTTAAAACGTTTTGTTGAATCACTGTGAGATAGACCAGATAGACCATTACAAAACTGGTCGTGATTGGATTTCAGTCATACAGTGTTCCAACATCCATCCCTCCACCAGTGTACATTTCCCAGCACCAGTGTCCCCAGGTTCCCTCCAATCACCCCCACCCCTGCCCTTTGTCTGCCTCTATGGCATGTGCTTTCCTTCTCTCTCTCTCCCTCCCTCTCCCTCTCCCTCTCCTTCTCTCTCTCTCTTTCTCTCTCTCTCTCTCTCTCTCTCTCTCTCTCTCCCTCCCCCTTTGAGCATGGTGGTTTACAATATTGATACTGAAAGTTTATCAGGAATATCCCTTTACCTACTTTGAATCTCCCTCACCATGTTCAGGGGGTCCCAGCTTCTGGTGAAACTCAGCTGATGGTGCCCGATGGTTGGATGTGAGGACCTGGCAGTGTGATGCTGCTCTACTTAGTGGTATGGGGAACCATGAGGGCTAAATGCAGGTGCTCTGGGGGCCACGTAGTGCCGGGATTGGAACTGGGGTCCAGCGTATGCCCAGAATGAGCTCTGGTCTGAGCCATCTCCCTAGCCTCTTATGAAAGACGCGCATTAATCACTGATTTGGCTGGCAAGAGGAAATCCAGAGAGCCTGTTCACTTTTATGATAAAGGGTCAAAAGTCCGATCTGTATTCAGAACCTGTGCAGCCTCCATCTCTCCGGAGGCAGCATTCAGCCTGGCTGCAGGTGTGATTCTGCCCCCTTCTTCCCTGGGCACAGCTGTCTCCAGACTGAGCACGGAGATAGCATAGCCAGCATTCTTGCTTTGAGTGTTACTTGTGGTTTTATGTGCTATTTGGTATGATTTCAATCAGTTATTTGGGGGTGGTGGGGGAATGCTTAAAAATTGTTTCTCTCTTTTATCTAATTTGGGCATAGGGAACTTCCCCTATAAACTCGACATAGTGGGGAAAACCTGTATAAAAAAGTGCTTCAAAATATGATTTCCCACTTTGCTCTTTAGAAGGGAATCATATTTATATTTTAGCATGTGTCAGATTTCCTCTGACCCCATAACAGTGTATACACGGATTTGGTAAAGCTAATTGTTAAGATTGATTGGAGCGATAACACAGCAGGTAGGGCGTCTGCCTCACATGCGGCTGACCCAGGTTCGATTCCTCCATCTCTCTCGGAGAACCCGGCAAGCTACCAAGCTACCGAGAGTATCCCGCCCGCAGGGCAGAGCCTGGCAAGCTACCCGTGGCATATTCGATATGCCAAAAACAGTAACAACAAGTCTCACAATGGAGACATTACTTGTGCCCGCTCAAGCAAATCAATGAACAATGGACGACAGTGCTATAGTGCTATAACCAAACATTTAGTTGTTCCTTGCTTCTCTTTTTATTTATTTATTTTTTTCAGTGGCTTGAGAAATTCATGCCATGGCCCTACCGAACCTGGGAAGGGCAAATATGTTTGATTTCTGTCATCTTCTCCTTCTTCTCTCTGCAGCAGACTGAGCTCTTTGCTCAAGTCCCACTAGACTCTACTATTGCTTCATTAGGTCCCTCTGACTGTGAGTCTCCCTGTCTGGTTCTCTCCGCCGCAGGAGTCGGGGTTGGCCCACTACTTATCCCAGGCAAGTTCTGTTAGTTCGCGCTTGTATCTTCAGCCTTCCCTGGCAGAGAACTCGCTTGTATTTCTGCATCTCTGTTGCTGACCAGGAGGGAAGAAGCAGCTGCTGGCGGGAGGGGAGGCGGGCTTTTGAAGTTTACCCGTCTCCCTCGCTGCTGTGGCTCTGCTCAGGCAGTGCTGTCCACCCAGCCCGGTCTTCCTGCAGCCCTTTCCTGGTCACCGCCGCACTCTGCATCATCGATGTGCAACGCTCTTTGCACGCATGCGCTTCTCAGAATGCTCCAGGTGTGGGCACCTCCAGTGGGGAATCAACCGGGGAGGCTTTGAGAGATAAGAGGCTTGCTCAAATCACAACCCTAGGGTTTCAAACCCAGTTTCATATGACAAGGTTTGCGTTTCTCGAAGATCGCCTCCCAGCCTTTGGGGATGGCCTGTGTCGGTGCTAGGCTTAGAGCCGCAGGGATAGCGGTGAGAGTGCTGAGGTCAACACTGCGAAGAGCAAATGGAAACCAGAGAAAGTTCTCTAGCTCCTCAGAGAGACGCAGGGGTTCCAAGAAGGTGAGAACTAGACAGGATCTTGGCGACCAGAGAGCCTCACATTTGGCCACACATCAAAGCCACAGGAGACGGTTTAAAATGACAAGTGCCTGATCTCCACTGGCCCATCCAACAATTTCTAGTTGGGGGCCTAACCTGGGATAGGCTCTTGAAGGCAGGTGATTTCAGTCTCCTTATTTGGCATTTAAGTGAGCAGTCTAGAGCCAGCGAGTTAAGTGACACACCCAAAGTCACAAAGTTGGGTAGGAAAAGACTGGGAGATAGATTGCAGCTCATCTACTGCACTGCCATTTTCGGGCCGAGTGCAATGAGCCCGGAGCTCTGGATTAAGGCTTTGTGTGGAAGGGGCTTGGCCCTCCTGGACACGGGGATTGATGGGAGAGACGTAGCTCTCTAAGGGGTCCCTTCTGTAAGTAGCACCCCAGCAAGCTTGTAAAGAGAAGGGTCCTTATGTAAATGTGACCCTGTGTATGGGCTCACGGAGGCTCCCCTCGCTCCAACCTGTTCCTTGAACTCACAGGTTTTGGGGTGGGGATTTGTTTCCTCTAGACATGCTCTGCTGTCTCTCTCTTTTGGAGAAGATGATGGCTGGAACAGCAGATAGTGCAGCGAAGGGTGATGTGGCATGAATCAAAGCCCTTCTCAGGCCACTGTGCAAGTCCCACTATTTTGGAGGAAGTGGGTTAGGGACAGAAAGGTGTGTGGGCTCTCAGGCCTGCTGGAACTGCTTCTGGTGGGGTCAAGAGCAACTGCACAGTTGATGTGGGGTATAGATTGATACCGGAAGTGATGGAGAGGTGTGTTTGTGTGTGTGTGTGTGTGTGTGTGTGTGTGTTCAGTGGTCTTTGGAGCTGGACCTGTGCCTTACTAGTGTCAGTCTACTGGGAATTAAAATGCCTCCATCGTGTCATGGATTATAGGTTATTATGCTATTCTAACTTATTACTACTATGGTACTAATAATCAAACCTCGTTAAACTGAAGTCAGTTATCTGCTTTCACTTTCTTTTTCTTTTTTTCTGTTTGTTTTTGGGTCACACCACGCAATGCTCATGGCCTACTCCTAGCTCTGGGTTCAGAATCTCTTCTGGCAGGACCATACATAGTGATGAGCTGAGTGAGAGGCAAGCGTCCTACCTCCTGTAGAACCACTCTGGTCCCTAAGCTATCATTTTTTTTTGGTCCCACATTTACATAATATATATGTATATATGTATATCATTCTCTCTATTCCTCTTTCTCTTTCTTTCTCTCTTTCTTTCCCTTTTCTTTCTTTCTTTCTTTCTTTCTTTCTTTCTTTCTTTCTTTCTTTCTTTCTTTCTTTCTTTCTTTCTTTCTTTCTTTCTTTCTTTCTTTCTTTCTTTCAAGAATTTTATTTTATTGAATCACCATGTGAAAAATTACAATGCTTTCAGGCTTAAGTCTCAGTTATACAATGCTGAAATAACCATCCCTTCACCAGTGCCCATATCCCCCCACCAAGAGAAAAACAAAAACAAACCACAGTACACCTCCCATCCCGCCCCCCCCGCACCCCCCACCATATAACTGATAAATTTCACTTTACTTTCTATTTACTTTGGTTACATTCAATATTTCAACATAAACCTCACTATTATTGTTAGGAGTACCCCACTAGTCAGACCTGTTGTGAAGAGATATGAGGTCATGCAGCATTTTGGATTTCTGTACTTTAGCAACTAAGTCCAGGGAGATTTCTTCCAGATATTGGATCATTGCAAGCTTGTAAACCCCAAATATGGCGGTCACCACGCCCTTCACCCCCGGCAAGGAAGAGGCGAGAGAGAGAAATACCTTTCCCCTCTCTTTCTTTCTTATGACTGAGGCTCTATAATGTAAAATATTGATTATGATGGTTATATATTTTATATCTAGTACTACTCTTATGACTCTCATTAATCATATATTACATTTCTATCTATTAGGCCAAACTCTATGAAAATGCTAGTTTGGGGAACTATTTCTGATCTAAAAGTCAGTTATTTCCTATGATTCAACCTGACATATTTGTATATTATTTATTTAACACCCAGAAATACATTCACAGATGAAATCTTGTGGCGCCATTTTTCGATGGAAAAATGAATTGTATGTCCTGTCTTTTAAGAAACCCTGAAAAAGTTAAAAAGAACTCAAAGCACTAATAGTTTCAGCTGGACACTGTTGCCTACGGGATGCTCTGAGCCTGCAACCAGATTTTCTTTTGTTAAAAAGGTCTTCACAAGTCTCGGAGAGCTTAAAGGGGTGGCAAAGGCTTACTGCCTTTAGGCCAAGACTTTCTCCTGGATGGAATCTCGAGCATGGGGAGCAGGGCCAGAAAGGAGGTGGCACGTTGTCTAATGCTGTACTTGTTCACCTGGAGTCACCACTTTCTCACCAAGTGGGTAGCTCCGAGTCACAGGCCGTGGGAAAGGTGTGGAGTCCCTGCTATTTTGGCTGGTGGACGTCAGTCCTGGCTGCCTCTCTTCATTGTGATTGAGTCGAACGTGTTGATAGGGCACTTGTGCCTTCTTGAATAATTATGCAACAGCAAAGATGCCAAGATTTTTCTTGCTGCATTTATAGCTACAGCTCTGCAGGGTGTTAAAAAAGCATGGCCTGCTACCAGTTATGATGTTTTTAAAAAGTGAATGAGTTAGATGTTTTCTATTTCTTTCTCTGTATGACCCTGAGCCTTATTTCTCCCCTCAGAGGTTCAGTTTTTTCCTATACAAATCAGGGGTTGTGCTATTTCTCTTGCCTGCTTTATAGGATAATAATGAGAAAATGAGATTATGATTAGAAGGTGCATTCAGGATATAAAAGATTGCTATTGTTTGAATTTAAGTGAATTTACTTTTAACTTCCAAACAAATTGGAATATCCTTGGAATGTGCTTATGTCCCTTATTGCTTGCTCATAGCAATGACTATGAACTGTGAGAGGGAAAAATGTTGATTTTTATCCATGATCTTAGAATTGAATGTGAGGTCAGATGCTGTGAGATCATATTCTGTTTTTAAAATGAACTTTTATGACTTTTGTCTTGAGTACCAAAGTACTGTGTACATGTTCAAGTTATTTGTAAAATGTATGAAAAATGCAAAAAAGGAGGAAGCCTTTTATTATCCGTGTTCTCACACATACCCTTCGAGTTATTTTTCTCCATTAATACCGAGAGCCACTTACATCGATATTTGAATTCCGTGTTCCTCTGAAAGAGATAATAAGCTTCCCAAACCACGGTCTTCTGAAGTGGATAGAGCCAGCTGGGGTGGCAACAGGGGGTGGAAGGGCAGTGAGGGCTGGGAATATTAGCCTGTCTCCCTTTCATTGGCAGGACAGTTTGTGTGTGCCTTCTCATTTCAACAGTGAGACTGAAATTCTTTGCCAGGCACCGAGTTAACAGGTCACAGGAAAATTGGTATCTCCTGACTGTTCCTCGTCTGTTTCCTGTGCAGCTCATGGGGGACAAAAACTAGTCCTCACCCTAGTTTTTGTTCCAGAGAAGTTCTGCCTTTCATATTAGGTTCAAATAACCTCTCTTTGGCGCAGTGCTTAAGAAATGAATTAAAACCCAAATCAGTTTATTGCACAGACTGTTGGGAACAGTATACAAAGCTGTTGTAGGTTTGAGGTGGTATAAATGATGTTATACAAATGGCTAAGTAAGATACAGATACCTTAAATCCCCTGGCTCGGTGGATCTACCTTAAATATACTTAGTTCCATCTGTTAGAGAGAAACACCCCCTCCACCCCCCAATTAGATTCCATTATTGTTGGAGTCGAAGTTACCTGGCTTCCGATAAAAGTTCAGGAAAAAAAGAAAAGTAGGCATAATACCATGAGAAAGGGGAGAGAGATTTAAAATATTTTTTTTTCTCAATTTGCATGCGGGTTACCATGACTACCAAATATCTTTATCACTTATTGAAAGTATCTTGTTAACCTTCCTTGACTGTCCCATCCATCGCTGGGTTTCAGGACCACTCTCCTCAAATTGCACAGCACTTGCAAATTGCCCCTTGACGAGAGATCCCTTAGTCAGAGTTGGAGTCGTCCAGTTTTTATGCAGATGGAGCTCAGAACTCCCATTTGCCCCAGCTGGTTAAGACGCTGTGCGCCTGACATCTTAACATACAGCAAAGCATTGAAGTTTCTGTGACTTGAAAGTGAATTAGAAATATCTCAGTCATTTTGGCAAGTTGTGGTGAGGTATTTTTAGAAGCTGTTGCTTATATAATTTGGATGTCTTTCTCCTTCTTCCTTCTCCGTGTCGAAACCATAGGTGAACACACCCAGAATGGGTATTTTGGAGGAGGGCGATCACTGTGTCCCTTGACTAAAAGCATCGAGCTTCCTGGTGGGGCCTGGAGTCTGACCTCAGTGATCATTCTGGTGTGTTAGGATAGTTTATGATTCTGGTCACGTTGGTTGGTTCAACACACCACCTACCTCTTCAAACATAAAAGGAGCCTAAAAGTGGCCAGAATTGTAAGCCCCTCCCTGCATCCCCTTTACCTCCACAGCAAGAAACAACAACCACCTCATTAAGACATTAATTCATGGCTTCTCAATAAGGATGTTTAGAGCAATTAACTTCTTTTTTTAAAAGCAAGCATGAGAAAAAAAAAAGACGTTTAAAGATGTTCCTGACATCGATTTCCCTTCTGAGACCCCGCCTAGTGTGGAGGAGCTCTCCGATCGCCCCCCACCGGAGGACTGGGGCTCTGAAGCCCCCAGCCCCGCCTCGCGCCTCTCAGTCACCTGGCTGCGCTGCCCTGACCCCCTCCTCCTCTTGCTCAGGTTGTTAGGGGCGTGTCCTCACATCAGGGGGCATGGTCTCAAAAGGGGGCGTGGCCTCCTTCTGGAGGCTGCAGTTATTTCTCCCATTCCATGCATTGTGCTTTGGCCACAATTGATATAATCTATTCCTCTGAAGAATACCCTGGTCATCTTAGTCACTATATGTTAATAGTCAACTATCCTATCCTATCCTAATTTCACAAAGACTGTCAGTGAACACCTCAAGCTGCACATAAAATCCTTTGTAAAAAGAGCATAGCCCCACGTCTTCAATTGAGGCCTCTCTCAAGCTAAGGAAGAGCGCCTGACAGTAAAGCCCATAACAACATGAAGAAGCATCGAAAATCCCCACCAGGGGCCGGAGCGATAGCACAGCGGGTAGGGCGTTTGCCTTGCACGCGGCCGACCCGGGTTCGATCCTCGGCATCCCATATGGTCCCCAAGCACCGCCAGGAGTAATTCCTGAGTGCAAAGCCAGGAGTAACCCCTGAGCATCGCTGGGTGTGACCCAAAAAGCAAAAAAAAAAAAAAAAAAAAAAAAGAAAAAGAAAATCCCCGCCAGCAGGAGAGATGGAAGAGAGGATCTCAGAAACCTCAACAGAGACTTCCCAGAAATACAACCTCCTCTCAGATAAAGAATTCAGAGAAGAAATCGTGAAGATGGTTGATGAACTCAAAGCAACTATGGAATGAACATCCAATAAATTAAGGGAGGATATGGATGCAGCTTTGGAATGATCCACCAAGATAATCCAGGAAGAAATGAGAGCAGAAATTTCAAAGCTACGAACAGAAGTGACACAATTAAAAGAACTGGTAGATGAAATAAAAAACTCGGTAGGAGCCCTCAATAGTAGAATGGCTACAGCCGAAGACAGAATCAGTGAGCTTGAAGACGAGCTGCAGAAAGCATATAGGCAACAACAAATAATGGCAAAAGACCTCAAAATGGCTCTAGAGCGAATTAGAGTCCTAGGGAATGACCTCAAGAGAAACAACATAAGAATCATTGGAGTACCAGAAGCACAGGGAACCAATCTCAATGAAAAAAACACAATTAAAGACGTCATTGCTAAGAAATTCCCAGAGCTAGAGAATGCGGGCATCCAGATCCAAGGAGTCTGAAGGGTGCCAGCTAAAAGGGACCCAAATAAAAAATCCCCAAGGCATATTATAGTCAGAATGATGGATGCCGTGGATAGAGACACAATACTGCAAGCAGCAAGATCAAAGAAGGAAATCATATACAATGGAGCACCCCTTAGATTCACAGCAGACCTATCAGAAGAAACCTTCCAAGCCCGAAGACAATGGTGGGATATAGTGAAAAAACTTAATGAAATGAATGCCTCACCAAGACTTTACCCGGCTAAACTCCCAGTTAAACTTGAAGGAACCATACACTATTTCACGGAGAAGCAACAGCTCAGGAACTTCATAGACTCAAGACCAAACTTAAAAGAAGGACTAAAAGGGCTACTATAAGACAAGGAAAAAACCTACAAGAACAACAAACCCTACAGAAAGATGGCACAAAATCCCATGACAATAATTTCTCTTAATGTTAACGGTCTAAAAGCACCAATCAAGAAGCACAGAGTGGCAAAATGGATTCAGAAACTAAACCCAACTTTCTGCTGCTTACAAGAAACACATTTGAATAGTCAGAACAAACACAGACTCAAAATCAAAGGATGGCAAACAATCCTGCAAGCAAACAACTCCCTCAAAAAAGCTGGGGTGGCCATACTAGTATCTGACAACATAGATTTCAGGCTGAAAAAGATCAGAAGGGACAGGGAAGGTCATTTTCTATTCATCAAGGAATATGTACAACAGGAAGAAATCACACTCTTAAACATATACGCACCTAATGAACGACCAACTAAATACTTAAAAGAACTCCTAACAGAATTTAAGGAGGACATAACTAGCACCACGATAGTAGTTGGAGACTTCAACACTGCCTTATCACCCCTGGATAGATCGACAAGGACAACACTCAGCAAGGAAACACAGAGCAAGGCTCTGAAGGAAGAAATGGAGGAAACAGGGCTAATAGACCTATACAGGGCTATACACCCCAAAAAGAAAGAAAACACATTCTTTTCCAGCGCACATGGAACATTTTCCAAAATAGACCACATTCTGGGTCACAAATTATACCTTAATAGAATCAGGAAAATAGAAATTGTATCAACTATCTTTTCAGACCATGATGCACTGAAGATGGAAGTTAATCACACACAGACGTGGAGAACCAAATCAAACACCTGGAAATTAAACAACTCACTGTTGAACAATGAGTGGGTCACAAAGGAAATCAAGGAAGAAATCAAAAGATACCTTGAAACAAATGAGAACGAAGACACAAGCTAGCAGAACCTATGGGATGCAGCTAAAGCTATGTTAAGGGGGAAATTTATAGCTCTGCAAGCTTTCCTCAGGAAGAAAGAAAGGGCCTATATAGATAGCTTGACTTTGCAGCTCAAGATCTTAGAAGAGGACCAGCAAAAGGAACCCAAACCAGATCGAAGAAAAGAAATAATAAAACTTAGAGCAGAAATTAATGATATGGAAACCCGAAAAACAATCTGAAAGATCAATGAAACAAAGAGCTGGTTCTTTGAGAAAATAAATAAGATTGATAAACCACTAGCAAGACTCACAAAGAGAGAGAGAGAACCCTAATAAACCGAATCAGAAATGAAAAGGGGGACATCACGACAGAAACCGAGGAGATTCAAAAGATCATCAGAGACTACTTGGAAAGTATGTATGCCATAGAACAAGAGAACCTAAAAGAAATGGATGAATTCCTTGATTTCTACAATCTCCCAAGACTGAACCAAGTAGAATTGAAATACCTGAATAAGCCCATAAGTATCAAGGAAATCGAAACTGTAATCAAAATCTCCCCAAAAACAAAAGCCCAGGTCCAGACGGATTCACTGGGGAATTCTTCCAAACATTGAAAGAAGACTTGTTGCCAGTTCTCCTCAAGCTTTTTCAGGAAATTGAAAAGACAGGAACCCTCCCAAACAGTTTCTATGAGGCACATATCTCCCTAATACCAAAAGCAAACAAATACACCACTAACAAAGAAAACTATAGACCAATATCCCTGATGAACACTGATGTGAAGATCCTCAACAAAATACTAGCAAATAGAATCCAACAACTCATCAAAAAGATCATACACGATGACCAAGTGGGATTCATCTCGGGGATGCAAGGATGGTTTAACATTGGGAAATCAATCAACATAATCCATCATATCAACAAAAATAAAGATAAAAACCATATGATCATATCAATAGATGCAGAGAAAGCATTTGACAAGATCCAACATCCGTTCATGATAAAAACTCTCACCAAAATGGGTTTTGGAGGAACTTTCCTCAAGATAGTCAAAGCCATCTACCACGAACCTATGGCAAGCATTATCATTAATGGGGGAAAACTAAGGGCATTATCATCAATGGGGGAAAACTAAGGGCCTTTCCTCTAAGATCGGGGACAAGACAAGGATGCCCACTCTCACCATTTCTCTTTAATATAGTACTGGAAGTACTAGCAATAGCCATTAGGCAAGAAAAAGATATCAAGGGCATTCAGATAGGAAAGGAAGAAATCAAACTCTCACTATTTGCAGACGATATGATACTATATCTGGAGAAGCCTAAAAGCTCTAGTAAGAAACTCTTAGAAACAATTGACCTGTACAGTAAAGTTGCAGGCTATAAAATCAATACCCAAAAATCCATGGCCTTCCTATATGCAAACAATGAGACAGAGGAAAGGAACATGAAGAAAGCAATCCTGTTCACAATCGTGCCCCAGAAAATCAAATACCTTGGAATCAGCTTAACTAAAGAAGTAAAGGACCTCTACAAAGAAAACTATAAAACGCTACTCCATGAAATAAAAGAAGACATGAGGAAATGGAAACATATCCCCTGCTCATGGTTAGGGAGAATCAACATTGGCAATACTCCCCAAAGCATTATACAGATTTAACGGGATCCCTATAAGGATACCCATGACATTCTTCAAAGAAATGGATCAAGCAATCCTGAAATTCATATGGAACAATAAACCCCTACGGATAGCTAAAACAATTCTTGGGAAAAATATGATGGGAGGCATCACCCCCCTCAACCTTAAACTTTACTACAAAGTGGTAACAATTAAAACAGCATGGAACTGGAATAAAGGCAGAGCCGCAGACCAATGGAACAGAGCGGAATATCCCTACACACAACCCCAAATGTATGATCATCTAATCTTTGATAAGGGGGCAAGAAATGTGAAGTGGAGCAAGGAAACCCTCTTCAACAAATGGTGCTGGCATAACTTGACAACCACATGCAAAAGAATGGACTTAGACCTGGACCTGACACCATGCACAAAAGTCAGATCAAAATGGATTAAAGACCTCAACATCAGACCACAATCCATAAGGTACTTCGAAGACAAGGTCGGCAAAACCCTTCATGATATCGAAGCTAAAGATATCTTCGAAGATGACATGGAACTAAGCAATCAAGTAGAAACAGAGATAAACAAATGGGACTATGTTAAACTAAAAAGCTTTTGCACAGCAAAAGACACAGTGACCAGAATACAAAGGCAATCTGCAGAATGGGATAGGGGATATACACCCAATACCCATTCGATAAAGTGTTGATATTAAGGGTATATAAAGCATTGCTTGAACTCTACAAGAAAAAACATCCAACCCCATCAGAAAATGGGCTGAAGAAATGAACAGAAACTTTTCCAAGGAAGAGATACGAATGGCCAAAAGGCACATGAAAAATTGCTCTGCATCACTAATCATCAGGGAGATGCAAATAAAAACAACCATGAAATACCACCTCACACCACAGAGAATGACACACATCCAAAAGAACAAAAACAACCGCTGTTGGGAAGGATGTGGGGAGAATGGGACCCTTCTACACTGCTGGTGTGAATGCCGACTAGTCCAGCCCCCTTTGGAAAACAATATGGGCACTTCTCAAAAAATTAGAAATTGAGCTTCCATTTGATCCAGCAATACCACTTCTGGGAATATACCCTGGAGAAACAAAAAAGTATAGTTGATATGACATCTGCACTTATATGTTCATTGCAGCACTGTTTACAATAGCCAGAATCTGAAAAAACCCTGAGTGCCCGAGAACAGATGACTTGTTAAAGAAACTTTGGTACATCTATACAATGGAATACTATGCAGCTGTTAGAAAAGATGAAGTCATGAACTTTGCATATAAGAGGATCAACATGGAAAGTATCATGCTAAGTGAAATGAGCCAGAAAGAGAGGGACAGACATAGAAAGATTGCACTCATCTGTGGAATATAAAATAACAGAGTAGGAGACTAATACCCAAGAATAGTAGTATATAATACCAGGAGGTTGGCTCCATAGCTTGGAAGCTGGCCTCACACGCTGGGGGAAAGTCATCACAGATAGAGAAGGGAACACCAAGTGAAATGTGATTGGAGATCCTGCTCGGGAAGGGAGATGCGTGCTGAAAGTAGACTAGAGACTGAACATGATGATCACTCAATACCCCTATTGCAAACCACAACACCCAAAAGAAGAGAGAGAACAATTTGGAATGCCCTGCCACAGAGGCGGGGTGGGGTGGGGTGGATGCGGTTGGGGGGTGGGAGGGATGCTGGGTTCATCGGTGGTGGAGAATGGACACTGGTGGAGGGATGGGCTCTTTAACATTGCATGAGGGAAAAACAAGCACGAAAATGTGTGAATCTGTAACTGTACCCTCATTGTGACTCACTAATTAAAAAATAAATTAATTAAAAAAAATAAATATGTCCCTGACATCTTTGAACTTGTTCAAATTTCTTACTCCTTGTCTTACCCTATTTGTTCTTCCCCCTTCCTGATTGAAGTTTCTGCTGTTAGTATCATAGTAATATTGCCACCAGATTCCAGATGTATTTACTCACTGCAAAAGCCCATTTTATTTTATTTTATTTTATTTTATCTTATTTTGCTTTTTGGGTCACACCCAGCAATGCACAGGGGTTACTCCTGGCTCATGCACTCAGGATTTACCTCTGGTGGTGCTCAGGGGGCCATATGGGATGCTGGGAATCACACCCAGGTCGGCCGCATGCAAGGCAAACACCCTACCCGCTGTGCTATTGCTCCAGCCCCCAAAGCCCATTTTGTTTGGAATTGTCTACTATGTGAACCTACTAGACTTGTCTTTATTTTATTATTTACTTTATTAACTTTTTTGGTGGGAGGGGCACACCCAGCTGTGCTGGCAGCCTGCTTCTGGGGATGCTGAGGGCAGAGGGAGGAGGGGTGGGGGAGGCCCCCTGCTCCTGCAGGGCCGCAGACTCACCAGCCCTCTGGGCACTTTCCAGCCCTATACTTGAGTTTTGAGATAAGTGCTTATTAAGTCAAGATGGATGTTGAAGACTAGAACTTTCAGTGTCTCCCTTTCAAACTTTATTCCAAACAGAATAATTTGATTCTTGTGACTAATTTGACCCAATTATGGTACTTAGTGATAGGGACCAAGAGGAATAGACAGGACAAGATGAGCCATATGCCCTGAGGAAGGGATTACTGCTACGGAATGTCCCAAGAGTGGGCACGGGATGTGCTGAGAAACCGTAGATGACAGATATTAAAAAAATAATCACCTTGACATCTTTTTTTTTGTTTGTTTGGGGGCCACAGCTGGTGGTGCTCAGGGCTTATTCCTGGCTCTGTGCTCAAACATCAGTTTTGGCAGCTTCAGGGGTGCTGGGGATCCAACGACTACATCTTGACCCTCGCCTCAATACCTTAACCCCTGCTTCACTGGCTCACCCTGCTTGAAACTCAATGCAAAGTGCTCACCCACCCTTTAAAAAGGTATTCAAAAAATGGTATAAGAGGAGACAAATTTTTGCCTCTCTCTGGAATCCTTTCTAAGGATCCCATCCCAAATCTGGAAGCTACCGTGCCTTCTCTTCCATCCCCCCTCTTAAGTACAGTCTAAATTCTGCCATTCACTTCTAGGTTTCTTGCTTTCCGTTTGGATGGCTTGTGGACACCAACCTGAGTGCCTGCTCCTGCTAAATTGTCGGTGTGTGTTTCTCCAGTGCCAGAGCTTTAGGGGGCCTTACCTGGTGGCTCCCTGAGGTCCTCCCCACTTATCCCTTCTCCCTCTTTCCTCTTTGGGTGTCCACTTTTCCTTTCAAGCTGTGTTTACTAATCCTCAGGCTCCTGCCGGTGATAACCAACCATTCGCCCAAATGTCTCTCTTGACAGCAATTGCTTTCCAAAGGACAAAAGTCACATTTCAGCAATTTTGTCCATTATGTTCTATTTTGGAGGCACACTCCAGAAGAGAGCAGGAATCTCAAAACATAAGGCCCTCTGGTTTCTCCACAAGTGCGCACATCAAATAATGATCCCTCAGGCATTTATTTCTCCCCTCCTAAAATGTTCCTGGATGGGATCCCAGCCTAGTTGTCATCTTGCGAACATGATCAGCGTTGAAAGGTAGCAGAAAAGGGAGGAAAATGCTTATTTTTGTTTCTGAGAACAAAAAGTCCTACCCATGGCCAGGATCCATGGGATTCTTCTGTGAATGACCTCAAAGAAGGGCTTGCCCTGGTTAAGATCTTGCTGGCTCTTAATTCATCCTGGTGGGGTGTGGCTGAAAATAGAACAGTTGGGATTGGGGGAGGGAAAAGTAGCCTGCCTTGAGCCAGGGCCAAGCCTTGGAGTAGCATCTGTTTGGGGAGGCCTGGCCTTGGGCACTTTCAAGCTGAAGAATGCTGCTAGCTTAATTTGGTGGAATTCCGTGTCTCTCAGCTTCTGGAGAAAATATATTTGCTTTTGGTCTTATCATGAGGAGGATTTAAAACAGTTAAAAAAAGAGAAACAAACAAACAAAAAACCAGAACAAATCCAAATAGACTCTTTTCCCTTCGCTAATAGTTGGGTCAAATATTATAGTAGAAGTCATCAATCAATCTTTTTGGGAAGGAAAAGGCGTCAGGTAAATATCAGCTCTCACATAAATTGTGCAGAGTCAATAAAATTGGCCTCATCATTTCAATAAACATGATGTGATTTTGTTTCTCATTAAAGATTTAAGGAGTAATGCTACATAAACTATAATACTCTTCAGTGAGTGAGATGAAATAAAACACGTGAAAAGAATATTTTGTCTGGCTCTGGAAAGGAGAGGCTAGGGTTTTAGTGTAAGTGCCAAAGAATCATATTTTGGGCTTAATTTTTTTGATGGCACGAATCTCACCTTTTGCGTAGGTAATTTCTCGTTGCTTCAAGTCTGGTAGTTTTCATCCAGGAGACCTGGGAGTGGGGAGATGCTCAGCGGCCCTTCCCCTCCCCCACCCCCTCTCCCTCCTAAGTTGATGATTATGAGATAAGCCAAAATTGGAAAAGTGTAGCATGCTAAGTGATCTGGCTGTTCTGAATTTTTCATTGTATATTCTCTAATTTTGAACCTGTCAAGTGTTATCTGTCAATCATCTACATATAGCTTGTTGAGATTATAGAGTGTGAATGTGCATAGGAGATTGGCTAAATCCTGTGATTAGCAACAAAATTCATGAGGAAAAAAGTGAAACCTATGTTAAGAAAACAGAAAACATTTCTGATAAAGACCTTGGTGTTTACTTGTTAAAAATAGAATGTGAATGATCGGGGAGAAAAAAGATATTTTGGAGAATGCAGCACAACTGGAATTTATCTGATGTACATTTAATAATCTAATAACAATGCTGCCGCACCCATGATGTTTAAGAACAAGAGGGATTATTAGATTTGTGCATAAAAGGTAAAATTACTACCAAAAATTGCTGTGGGGAATATACAAGATACAGGAAATGAAAGGGAATAAAATAAATGCAGGGCAGATGACTGGTTTCTGTGTATTTCTAGACAAATTTAATTAATTGTTAATATAGCACTGAGCCATGAATTACTCAATCATTGCTATTGTTTCAATTTTGGAATTTTCCTCTTAAATACAGATTCATTAAAAAAGAAGAAATGTCACTGGGCAAGGTATCAGTTTATGATTTAGAATGTTAACTTTTCAGTAAGCTATAAAATATTGAGACATCTTGTGAAGCTATTTTAAAATAATTTGAAAGATCTCCTTTTGGGGGGAAGTTATTATTATTATTATTAATATTATTATTTTATTTAAAAGTTCACTTTTGAAATCTGAAATCAGTTAGTTTCTGGATGATTCAATGTCATCTCTTCTTTTGTTTATTGTTTATTGTTACTGAGAATCAGCAGTATGTAGTGAAAGGATTCAGGTTTTAGAATCAGAGATCTGGTTCACATCCTATTCAGCATGACTGAGCATGGGCAAGCCTGAGTCTTTTGTTAGGGATGGGTGTGTTACGAGACTTAGTAGTCATTCCTGCATCTATAATTGTTGAGTACTGTCAATGTATCCCAAACTGTGCTAAAGGAGCTGGGTCTAATAGAATGACTATAATAGCAGTGAATATTTACTGAAAACTTATTGGGTATTGTACTAATCATTTCATGCATGCTCTCTAAGTCAATCTTCCCAGCAACTATATAACATATACACATATGTTGATGCACACATGTATACATGTGCATAAGATACATTTAAAAAAATTCCCTTGGGAAAGATCAGGTTTCTTATCAGAAATTTTAAATTCTTTGAGTTTTCTTTCTTTTTTGCTTATTATTCTAGAAAGAAGGAAAACTTGAATATTACTAACCTAAACAAAGAGAAGGGGAAAAAAGGTAGAAGAATGATGTCAGAATGACCCTCGCTTTTTGCTGTATTGTAGGCTAGCCCCTTGAGGTAACTTCCATGAAAGCAGCATAACACAAATATAAGGTTTAAGTGGTCACAGCTGCCCACGTAGCTTTGTGTCTGGACATCACTTCTGCAAAGGGGTTTGCTGTTTGCAGTGTCATGCCAACCAAAGTCTGCCATGTTTTTATCCCTAACCCAGTCTAATTGCTCACAGGAAACCCTTTAAAGCCTTTGGACATCTTTATTGCAAATCAGCCTCAAACACCTTAACCGGAAGCACTTAATATTCATCTGAATGGTTTGCTTCTCTTTCCATTTCTTAAAGCAAGGAATGATCGATCATCCACTGTTGGTATTTGCAAGTTGTGTATTTCTGCAGGTCTGATGGTGCTTAGAGAGGTGAACTTACTCAGTCATCGTGGGCCTCTAAGGCTCAGTCTCATATAAAAGTCTCTTCAGCCAAGTCAGGTTTTTAATCGCTGTGTTAGTCATCCTACTGATTACATAAGGAGCACTGTAGGAGCATTTCAAATGCCATCAGCCCTTGGCAGCAGAATGCCAATGAGGATGAAGTATTAAAAGCGAGGTGCCCATGAAGGCAGGCATGGAGAGAGGGCCTCCAACTCCCTGTCCTCAAATATGCCTCGACATTAATTCTGCTCCTTTAGAAGAGAACTCACTGAAAGAAAAGCATAATTTGAATTAATTATTTGCACATATGGTGTGTTCCTGATGTCAGCTAATGCTACATTAAGGATAGACATGCTGGGCACCCATTAAATAATCAAGTAAATATTTGTATTGTTTATGATAAACTGAATCCTTCTGTGGATATTTTCTGTGTCTTTGTAAACATTCCTTCAGTAGGGCGACTTTGTTTGTTGGGGCTTCATACCAGGCTTAAATCTGACAAAAAGGGCTGTTTAAATTCCAAATCCAACAAAGAAACCTCACACCCACTGTGTTTTTTGGAGCTAAGTGAATATTTAGTAACACTTTAATATAATAGCCGGATCATTATGGTATATTACTGAAACTGAATGCTATGTTAATAACATTAATCACACGAACTCATTCTTGTCCTAGCCTGAATGTTATAAGTGCTTCTATATGATTTCCACTATAATTCAATAGCAATTAGTGATAACAATTACTTCAAGCTGGCACCAAATGTTTATATTGAACCAACATGAATGTTCGTCTCCACATATAAGTGAGCCCAGCCTCAGGATATAAAACTGGGGCCGAGGGATGTCAACCCTAGTTTTCTTTGGTGGAAGGTGTTCTCGGACTGGAGCATACACAAGGTTTATAAATGCTCTCAGCGTATAATTGAGGCTGACTTTCTCCACTGTTCCTTGAAGGTCACTTTGTCTAAGGGAAACAGGTCAAGGAAGCATTTTTGCATACTTTCCTGACAAGAATCTCATGTTTGAAGCTCCAAGTGAGTTTGGAAGCACAGAATATTGTGCCCGGATGTGATGTTGAGCAGGTGCCTTAGGACCTGTATTTGGCAGTAACTGGAATGTAAATTCCTAATGAATGGAGGGCCCTTTCTCATAAAGTCCTTGTAACAATTCTTTTTTGCTGAGCTTTAGAACTTTTTTGTTTCATTGTTTTTGCACACTTGATATTTCAAAGGGACTCTGAAGGCCTCTTTCTGTCTCACAAGAGGAAGGTTGTTGCATCCTTGAGAACTTTCTACTTAAACCCAAGTGTAGAAGCCAGTGGCAAGGCTTAACCAGCTTTCTCGGGAAAAAGTTGTGCCTGACTGTCAGCTAATGGAGATTAGTGTAACTGTTTGGATGAACAGACTTGCAAACAACCTTTAGATGTTTCTTGGAAAGTTAAAAGCAAGGACCTCATTCCTTTTCTGAAAGTGAGGAGAGCGGACCAATAAATACTTCTATTTGCTTTAAGGCAATGCGACTTGTAATTGGCTACTTCTTGGCTGTGGAATTTAATTTGTTGGAAGGAGAAAACCTAATCATTCTCTCTCCCTTTCCACTCTGCTTTTAGAAAACATCGCCAAGTACATTTACTTCTTTTTTAAGCCCAGGGGTAGATCTCGGATCTTTTAATAAAGGGACTCATTCATTCATTCATTCATTCACATGTTCAGCAAACATTTATTGATTGTTTGCCAGACCTCAGGAATTGGGCTTGATATTGGAATTTTCCCTGGTATCTGAAACCCCCATCTTTGGGCAACAAAGAAGGTAGGAGATCTATATTTTAAAAAATCAGGGCAAAACAAAAAAAGGCAGTTTATCATAGCCAGTATGAAAAAGCTGCAGCAGGGAACAGGACCCTTGACTGGAGTCTCTTCAGAGCAGGACTCTAGGGACACGGGTGGGGACAACTTCGAGGATGAATTGCAATAAGAAAGAATCCAAGCTTTGTCTGGGACTTGGTCTTGCTATCCTGAAAGTTTTATTACAACAGAAATGTTCCCTCAGACTGTCAGGATTGAACTGAAGTCTAGTTTATCTTTCTCTCCTTTTTCCCATGTGGAAAATCCTTCCAGATGGTGTATTGTGTCTGAGGACATGAAGCTCAGCCAAGGTACATGCTTTATGTTCTTGCCTGGACCTTGCACTTTGCTCTCTGCTGCCTCCTTGAACTTCCTAGATGTCAAAGGCCATGGAGTTCTGGGGACTGCAGTATTTGCCACCCCACGGGCAGGATGTGGACGTTATCCCGGGGCCGAGGTGTGTCTGTTTATCCGTCTCAGGACTCTGTGTATAAATTGATCTAGTCTTCATTTGGGTGTCCTACATTTAAAAATAGCATTAGAGTTTTCTTTATTGTTCTTTAGTGCTCAGGGATCACTCCTGAGGGGATTTGGGGGACCACGTGGGCTGCAGGGAATCAAACCACTGGGGTTGGCTGCATGCAAGGTAGACACCCGACCTTCTAGGCTATTGTTTCAGCCCCTCTTTGATTTTTTAAAAGAGGGGCTGAGTAATAAAACTGTGGGGAGGGCACTTGCTGACCATAGCCACTTGTGATCAAAAAACCAAAATGCTGAAATAGAGGTATTCTAATGGTAGATAATCAAACCCACAGTATTTTATTTAAAAGTTGTTTCTATAAAAGAATCCACAAATGCATTCTCATTTAAGTTATATGATATGTACTGGAAAGTTATATGATATATAATGGAAATATTATTTAAATGATGTATCATTTTTGCTATACAAGTATAGCATTATCCCAGAATACAGAGTGCTGTTATTTTACTTGGGGATGGGGTAGTTTGGGCTACATGTGGCAGTGTTCAGGGCTGTTCCTGGCTCAGTTTTCAGGAGTGACTCCTGACAATGCTTGGGGGACCAGATGCCACGCTGGGGATTGTATCAAGGTCAGAAGCATGCAAGGCAAATGTCTTACGAATTAGGCACTGCCCATTCATCACCACAACTGCTGGGTACATGTCTGCTCCAGCACTCATCAACCCTACAAGAGTGTTGAAGGCTTTGGATGATCAGGGTGTAGATAGACTCTTCATTTAAAAAGTACTCATTACGACCATTTAGCTAATACAGAAGATGACACAAGTTCCTGTTTTGGTTAACTAAAAGAAATTCAAGGTTTCTGGCAAAAGATGGAAAAATGAAAATGGATTCCAGCATTTGTTACTCCTGTCTTGCAAGAGAAAGTGTGGGCCCTGAACTTGGGGAGTGGCATCCCTGGGCTCCGGCTATGGCTCAGTGTTAGAGTTATTGTGCACTAGAGGTAGTGGTTTGGAGGTCTGAGAGTGCTTAAAATCATTCCGTGTGTAGAAATGGTGATTCCATCTTTGTTTTATGCCATTTCAGCTCTGGGCAGGGTCGCTGGGAGCATTCTATTTTTAGACTGTGCAGGAAGCCTGCCCAGCTGTGGTGTCCAGCATACAGTGGGGCTGAAACTCTCCTGTCCTCGTGGAGCTCCTGTTCCAGGGAGGGAACAATCCTGGGACACAGGCCGTGTTGATGGTAGATCCAGGGAGGACCAATAACATGAGTGACAGCATGTGGGAGGAGAGAGAACCTCTAGTCAGACAGGCAGGCATTGGGGCTGGAACGAACTGAGAGGTGGACAGACGCCAGTGAGGAGTTTAGGCAGGGGAGACAAGGCTGCAAGGAAGAGGGTCTGTCAGGTATGGTAGACAGTTTGCATTTGATTCTGAAGCCAGGGGATGCTTGGGCAAGGGCTGGAATAATCTAGTCTGTGTTGGTTTTATATATTTATTTTTTAGACCCAAACCTGTATTCCAGGGCCAGAGAGATAGTAAAGAAGAGAAGGCTCTTTCCTCGCAGTTCAAGTTTCAAGATCAGAAGCATCACTAGAGCAGAGGTTCACAGACTGAGTCTGAGCATTTGGAGGTTACAGAAGGGAAACCTTCCAGATTCTGAGGGATCTGGAAGAGGTTATTTGTTTTTGTGTCTCTGTTCTACTAGCTCTGCCTTCCTAAAGAGCAGCACTTGTTGTTTGTTATATCCCCCAATTCCAGCCCTGAAATGAACAGAGAGCTTCTCCAAGATGTTTGTGAAGTGAGTGGACAGGAAAACATCTCTCTAGTGGTCAGCCATTAATAAATGTTCAGTGTTGGTGAGACAACTCCAACAGAAATGCACTCAACGTGCTTTCAATGGTCTGCTCCTCCGTGTCATCTCCAGGTTGTGGAAGATCATAGTTGGCCAAATTGGGGTGGGGGGGGAACCAGTGGAGGTTTCTCTTCTGCACTGAGCTTCTCCTTGGAACTCAGACTGTTAAAAACAGGCTAAGTCATCCTCAGAGTTCACTAATCTATCATCCAGCTACCTTCAGGCCGAGGAATCAGCTTCATGCTGTCTAGTGGTCCAGCCAAACCTGGAGGATTTGGTTCTGAGACTTTGGTAACTGGGCTGGAGTTTTCATGGCATTTCAAAGTCAGGCATTGTCGAAGGGCGACTATGTAGAAACAGGATTATCATCTTGGCTATTCTTTGAATATTAATAGATTTATCAAGTGGAAAGGGATGAGGCTGGTTTTGTGTTCTGGAAGGTGAAACTAAGAACAATGGGCAGAAAGATGATGAGGAAATTTTAAACTAGAATATCAAGTGTCAGGTTCATAAATTAACACAAGGTATTGTTGAAGAGCACGGATTAGGAGCCAGAGTGCCTGGATTAGAATCTGACCTCTGCCAGTTACTGGGTCACCTTGGCAAGTTCCTATAGATCTCTCTGTCTTAATTATTGCATCCTTAAAATTAGTATAGTAGTTCCTATTTTATAGGGTCAATTTAAAGACTGAAAATAAGTTAGTATTTAAAGAGCTTGGAATAGTACCTGGCACATGTAAGCAGTATTTGTAACTAAAAGAGTCTGGACTCAAATCAGAGATATGCATGGACTTGAGGAGGTTGCTGATCTCAGTTTAACCCTCTGTGAAATGAAGATAACATCGTACTGATGGGCTTTTGTGAGCATTAGTGAGACAATATGGATGCTGTTCCTGGAACAAATTGATCTATCACGGAACACTGGTAAATGTTAAGACTTTACTCTCAGGGAGCGCTCGACCGTCCAAAGAGAAGGCTCAAGAAATTGATAAGGACGGCCACATGTCAGAGAGAAAGCAATGAAAAAATTGCATGAGAAAGAAGGGAGGTCAGAGTTAATGATTTTATAATCTTCAACCCAAACTATTTCAGCAAGTAGAGCTGCAAGAAGAAATGTGGGTGGAAAAAATAGAAGGAGAACCAAACTATGGAAAATTTTCCTTCCAGTTTATCAGCTAATAGTGGTAGGGGACCAGGCAGTGCATTCTGAAGATTCAGGGTAACAGGCACAGGTTAGTATGATCTTTAGTCTAGACAACCTAGGTTTGGTTTTGGCTGTGCCACTTGTTGGTCCGATGGCAAGTATTGAAGACTGGTATCTCCCAGACACTTAGACTTGCATTGCAGCTATTTATTTGGGTGTGCATTTATCTGGATGCTTGGGGACCAGGAAAATTTACACAAGATGTGTGAAGGAGCAAATTACTGCTGACTGTGTGTAACCAGACTCCAGTTTTTTTTGGATCTCTAGGTGGTTGTGTAGACTTGCCTCAGTCTGACCCCATTCAGGAGGAAGTGTAACTATGAGGATCTCTTAATTCTCATCACTTGAGGTTTCTAAAGCAACTCTTTGTAATGGGTCTGGCTGCCTCCAAGAACAGCAAAACCTTAGGCAGAGTCTTAGCTTAGATAAGAAAGCTACATATGCTCACCTGAGTGTCCACAGTCTCTTAGTTTGGGGTGAAATAACAAACTGGGCGAGTTACAAACTAGGGACATTTATTTTTTATAGTTCTGAAGGGTGCCCATGTAGTTGGGGTTCTGTGTTGGCCTTTTCCAAACTCTAGGCCTCTTCATGACTCTTCCTCCAGTGGGTGAGAAGAGGGTGAGATAGTTCTATGAACTCACCTGTAGTTTAACTTTTTAGTTTCTGTTTTTATGCCACTCCTGGTGATGCTCAGTGGTTGCTTCTGGCTCTGCGCTTGAGTGACCCTTGATAACCTCAAGGGTCCTAATTTCCGTAGCTGGATGAACTGGAGATCAGCTGCATTCAAGGCAAGTATCTTAACTCCTACATTATTTGTCTGGCCCCTGGAATCCCCCCCCTTTTTTGAGAGTCATTCTTGAGGATCTTATTATAGGACATAAACAAGCACCGCAGCACTGTAGCACTGTAGCACTGTTGTCCCACTGTTCATCGATTTGCTCAAGCAGAAACTAGTAACATCTCCATTGTGAGACTTGTTTTTTTTTTGGCATATCAAATACGGCATGGGTAGCTTGCCAGTCTCTGCTGTGCAGGCAGGATACTCTTGGTAGCTTGCCTGGCTCTCTGAGAGGGATGAAGGAATTGAACCCGGGTCCACGGTATGCAAGGCAAACTCCCTACCCACTGTTCTATCGTCATAAACAAAAAACAGATATTTAGTCTGTTGCAGAGAGGAGATGAATGGGTGTCAACAGTACCTGCTGAGGTCCCCCAAATCTCCTTTTCCTCTATACAAAATAGGAAGACGAATATAGATACTTCATTGATCTTTGGGAGGACTCAGGGAGATAATGAGCAGGTGGTGTTTGAACTGCTTGGTGTATGGAAAGCCAGCTAGAGTAGTTATTATTGTTATCAAAGAAAACTGTATGAAGAAGGAGACAGCATCTTTCAAAGAGTAGTGACCATAAAAGCTACTCAGGAAATAAATTATTAGAGGGAGTTTGTGTCCATTTAATTTGCTTGGAGAGGTGCCCATAATAGAGTCTTATACACTTGGTCACTTAGAAGAATTATGTGTGGCTGAGACACTGAAGTCACATTTATCGGCCCGGACAGAAGCTCCATCCTGAGAGTAGAGCCTATAATTTACTTACAGGTGTATGTGGTGGGATAACTCAGGTTAATGTCCGTGAACAGAGACCAACAATTAGCAAGTTAATTAGGGTCCTGATTTTAGTAGTGAAGGCTAATCATTTATTACTTAGGTCAGACGCGGGGGTTCCCTGTGAGGTGACTTTCTATGAAAATATTGACTGAGAGGGACTTCCTGTAGCTTCCCTTGAATGACTCTAACATGCCTCAGAAATCCACGATCTCTTACAGAGATAGTGGTGAGGATGGCCCTAAGCTCAGGAGTCCTGATGTTTGGTCAGTGGCTGAAAGCAAAATAGGATTTTTTTCTTTTTTAAAATTTTAAAAATTTTATTGAATCACCATGAGATAGTTACGAGCTTTCATGTTTGGGTTACAATCACACAATGATCAAACACCCATTCCTCCACCAGTGCACATTCCCCACCACCAATATCCCGGGTATATGCCCCTTTCCCACCCTCCCCCTGTCTCTATGGCAGACAATATTCCCCATACTCTCTCTCTACTGCAAAATAGGATTCTAATGCCCTTCCCCAGTGCTCCCCAAGGCTCCTTTTCCTGTGTGGCTGCACTGGTTTGATTCTGCTGTGGGCTGGCACATGCTCCGTTCCAACAGCAATCTCAGATAAATTAATATCATCATTTCATTTAAGGCATGGAATGGGGGGGTGTGGAACCCAGCACAACATCCAGGGTATTAGTGCCTTGGGGCTAAAAAGCATTAGGAAGTGGTAAGCGTTTATTTTTTCCCCGTGCTTTTCACTGTGACAGCCATTGACCCGTACCTGGGATTCTATCTAAGGGACTGGAGATTATAAATCCAATTTAGCGCAGGGGCGAGGGCAGGGATTGAAGGGGCATCTTGCAATGGATGAAGACATGAGCGGCAGCTCCTCTTTCTGGCAATAAAGGGCTTGGGTTCATTGTGTCACAGTATGTCTTCTCACTCTGTCCCAATTTCACCTTTTTTTTTTAAGTTAAATTAAAATTTGGGGGCACCAGCTCTTGCTCAGCTCTGTTGGAATGTTACTTAGCATGTCCCTTGACTAATAAGGTGGAGGCTTGGCCATGCCTCATAAGCTATAGAAAGGATGATGGACAAGGCTTTTAAAATCCGTTTGGCTCTGGCTTCCCATGCCATCAGTCATGAGTGGTAAGAGTGAGTTGTTTCTGTTTGCAAAGTAGAAGCAGAGAATGAGGTCGTGACAAATGGAGCTTTGAGAAGTCACTCCAGCTTTTCTGATAGAAACTGATTCTGGGTGACAAAAACCTCCTCTGACCACGATGACTTTAACCCCCCTCCCTCATGTTTTAATTGAAGCCCATTCTGCAAAATAAGGGCCTCCTAGGACAATTCCCAACCAACACAGCATGGGGGAGGTTAAATGATAGAGCATCATTATCTTTTCTCAACACAAACTTAATTTTTATTCATTAAAGAGAACTAAATGGTAGAAACAGCCTACAAACAATTTCCTAGGTGTCAGCATTCCTGCTCTAAATTACTGATCATTCTTATGAATTGTTACTGTTCAACAAGTATTTTTATATGGCAGGGAGAGTAATGTTCCTGCTTCCTTAAAATAGCTAGGCCTTAATCCCCCTGAGTTACTGATGTTACCTGATGGGCAGACGTCACTTTGCAGATATGATTCAGGGGACAGTTCTTGAGAAAAAGAGATTCTTTTGGATGACTCAGTGGACCCAGTGGAATCACCTGCATCCTTAAAGTGGGAAAGCTTCCTGGCAGTGGTGAGAGGGAGAAAGATTGCAGAACAGGATTGGCTGCTTCTCCGCTGGCTCTGAAATGGAGGGAACTGTGTGCAAGGAACTCAGGTCTGGCAGCAGCCTCATGCGAGAGGGAAGCAGTTCTCTCCTGGCGCTCCCAGACAGGAAGTCAGAGCAGACAGTGCCTTGATTTTAGCCTGATGAGGTCCATAATGGAATTCAGACCAAGAGAATGCCAAGATAAGGCACTTGTGTTGCTTTTAGCCACAGAGTCTGAGCTGCAGCAGTGGCAAACCAATCCATCTCAGTGTCTCTGGCCTGGAGTTTCTTGAATGATAAAGTGGTTTCTGAACCCAGTGTATACCCAGCAATCCAGAAAGTCTGAATTATTTCCTAGCAAGAGCAAAAGCTCTAGCTCCCATGTTTTACAGGCTACAGCCCGAGGTCCTGGACTGCAAGGAGGTAAGAAATTTGAGCCATGAAGAACCAAGAGGAATGAATGACATTAATGGAGTATCCCTCTGTTCTGAGGAATATTCGTGATTATTTTACTTAGTCCTATAACAGTTCATTATATTTATTTTTTTTTCAGATTTTGAATTTTAATTGAATCACCATGAGACACACATAGTTGTTCATGATTGGGTTTCAGTCATACAGTGTTCCAACACCCACCCATCCCTATGCCAGTGTATATTCCCCACCACGAATTCACATTTTATTTTGGAGGCGCTGGTTCTGATGGGTTAGGTGATTATTCTAAGCATGTCACAGTGACTTAGTGACACAGTGAGCTTCTCAAGCTTCAAAGAATGTCTCTTTTTCTGTCTTAATCGTTGTTCTTCTCTTCTTCTTAGCCAGCCTCTAAGAATCAGGACATCAGAGGTATAGTAACTTTTCCTTCTTCTGCTATTCAGAATAAGAACATAGATTCACTTACCAGTGTCTCCTCAGTTGATAAAACTTTGATGAAGGTGGAGGACCTGGGCTCTGCCTTCTTGTTATTCCTTCTCTCCCTGTCCCCACACTCATGGTGGGACCCAGCCAGATGAGCTCAACTCCTGGTCTACACTCACATCCCCTTCCCTGCTTGGCTTCCCTGATTACTAATCAGCAGTGCTTTGTGGCTCACCGAATAAGCACCTACTTTGTTAGCAAAGAAATCAGGTTGGTATTTAAGATGAAGGAGGATTTGAAAAAGTGATTGATTCTTTTAAAGGGTCACTTGGGACTGGCTTTGCAGATCCTGCTGCATTAAGTCACATTTTGGTTCGATTGCTGGCAGTGCCGATTGGATTAGATATGAGCAAAATGCCCCCTACCACCCCAGGGTCCTCTGTGTTGTCAGTGCAAACAGCTCTCAGCTAATGAACCCCAGGCCCCCATGTGGAACCCATGCTTCTTTAAATTCAGCTGTAATGCTAGAGGAGACCTCGAGACAGGATTGGCTTAATGGGTGGTTTGAAAGCACTTGCTCTGCAGGACTGAGTTCTATGAGACCAGGCAAAGAAGCATGCAGTGTGCTACCTGCTTCTGAGGAACATCTGGTCTAGAGGGTGTGAGAGGCAGTTTCGAAAGGTGGAGTTAAACAGAAGGTTCTGTGCCCTGCCAGTGAGGAAGATGCTTGAGGGTCACCTGGGAGCATGCCCAGGTTGGGAGCAAGTTATTGGAGCTTGAATTTGCTCATTGCTTGGTGGACTTGGATTCCCCAGAGAGTCCCGACATCCTCAGTGGCTCCACTACCGAACATTTGGCCTTGGTCAGGTCTTGATGGTCTGTGTCTGACGAGACCCCTTTTGTGAGATCTGGCGAGTCAACTGAGTATTCTTCGGGCAGTGATATCCATGGAATGTTGAATGTTAGTCAGCCAGCTCACTCTGCAGAATTTCCTTCTCTTGAGCTCTATAACATTTCTAGAACTTTCTTTGCCAGGTGCTACATTTCTGGTCACTTGTAGGCCATCCTACCCTTTCTTCTCTGCTCCTATCCAGCTTCTCGCTGAGCCCAGTGCCCGATTCATCTGTGCTTCTCTGAGGTAGGATTGATACCTTTGAGTTATTTGTCCCAACTTTACTCTACAGACTCAAAACCCTCACTCCCTTCTCCCTCTCTACTCCTGGGTCAGCTTCCATCCCCCACCCTAATGCTTCTTATATTCCAAGTCTATCCTGATGTCTTGTCCCACTCTCTGGAGACTATTGCTAAAGTCCCAGGTGTCTCATTCAGGAATTGAAATAGTAACAGAGTGGACCCCAAATTCTATTTTGTGAAGTCTTGGTTTACACCTATCAAGTTTATAACTCCCTTCTGAGGCTTCACCAGTGACCCTGGAACCCAAAAAACATAGTACTCAGCCTTGCAGCTATCCACAGACACTGCCATATGGGATTGAATAAAAACCTTACTGAAATAAAAGTGAAACCTCTCTCTTCTTTGTTGACTACAGAAGGCCTTTTTATAGAAGACCACACTTGAAAAAAAAAACTAGCTGTGATATTTTTGGTTAGAAAATAGACTCAGAGTACACTATGCCCCAAATCAGGATGCTGTATGTTTTCTGTACCAGGATATTTCCCCTCCCTCGGTTTAACTCTTAAAAATAATTTTAAATATCTGAGACTAACCATCTTTCTTTTCTTTTCTTATTCTTTTATTTTTGGACCACAACCAGTGGTGCTTGAGGGCTATTTCTGGCGCTGTGCTCAGGCATGACCCAGCAGTGCTTGGGGAAACCATATGTGGTACTCAGGAGGTGAACCCGGGTCAGCGATATGCAAGGCAAGCACCTTACCCAGCATACTCTCTCTCTCTCTCTCTCTCTCTCTCTCTCTCTGACAGGTGCATTACCACTGTGCAAACACCCAGCTCTTTGTTTGAAAGTGTATTGAGATAACATTGGTTTTTCAACACTATATGCACATATGGTTTCATCCCTTTCAAATGCATGTTGTCACATGATCTCCCCCTGACTCAAATCCCAATATCCTTCCACTTTTTGTTGTGACCCCACCATCACCCAGCCTCTATTCTGCGTTTAGAAGCCAAGGGTTTTGTTTTGTTTTGATTCTGGATGTTCTTTTGCTTTGTTCCTTTATAATATTGAATTCTCTAATGTGTTCTGTAATGGTTTTTTATGAGAACCCCACTTCAAGCAAAACATCTGTAGTCAAAACAATCTGTCGTAAACACTGCTTTCAGCAAATCACAACTCTGCTCAGACAATTTGGGTGACTGCCTAATCTCTTTTTCTTCCAGCCTAAATGTGAGCATCTGACTTCAGGTCTGCCAGTCCCTGACCCCATCTGACCCTTTAGATTCCAACACAGGTTTTTGGTTATTCTTTCTTTCCGATTGGCTCAGAATGACTGAGTTATAGAGTCGTAATGAATGCTTTATTGTTAGTCTAAAAGACCTTGAAGTCAACTTTCCTAAGTCCAGGTCATCCCCATGAGCTGTGTGGCTCGGGAAAATCACACAACTTGTCTGTTTCCATTTTCACAGCTGTAAAATGAAGTAATAATGTAACCTACCTCAGAGGGTTAATTTGAGGACTATGTATGTTCAGATGTAGGCAGGCTTTCTAGTGAACAGAATGAATGCAGTAGGTGCAAGCTATTTACCTTATGTCCTCTCATGAGGGGATTATGATTTGCACACGGGAAATATTTATGCCCCATTCTTTCTTTTCTCATTCCTCAGGTGTTAGCTATCCTGTACTAGATGTGACTCAAAATTGCTGTACCATTTGGAACATTTAGTTTTGTTCCTCTCTAGATACAGGGCAGATTTCAGGGCATCTCTGGGTTAGAATGTAGCAGAGAAAAATTTTTCCTAAAAGTAGCACACATCAAATCTCTACTCTCTGCCCTAACCATTTTTATGTATATCCATGACATAACCACTAATCCAGAAAGTCAAGTGAGTTTTCGATTTGGATCACTTTTCTGGTATTAATTGCCCTATTAATACTGGCATGGGAGGTGTGGGGGACAGCATAATTTATGTGTGAATAAGGAATTGATTTGATTCAGGGGACTATGAAAGCAGAGAATTTAATGGTGGTTTTGCTATTTTGAAATGTTCTATTTTGGTTTCCTCATCCCCTCCCTTCAAATAGATCCCACGAGTCAAATGACCTTCAGAGCTTAGTTTAAAGCTCATTGAGAACATTGGAAAATAAGAATGCTATGCTGGGTCTGATTTGGAATCTCTTGAGCCCAGTTTTCCACACACAAAGGGAAAAATGTGTGTGTGTGTGTGTGTGTGTGTGTGTGTGTGTGTTAGTTAGAAATCAAATCAAGGATCTATTACAAAATTGTCTCTAGGAAGTCTGTGGCTGTCTATGTCAGCTGATCCAGCAAAGTGTCCCAGTGGACCGATTTGGGTTGACTGTGCATGTTAGAACCTAAAGGAAAAAAAATCAAAGAATCAAATTCCATCTATAAATTTTTATTCTATCTATAAAGTGAATTAAACTATACTCCTGAAATATAGTTTGATTAAAAGAAGTTTTACTTTTGATCACTTTACTCATTTTTTGCCATACCTGTGGTGCTTAAGGATCACTCCTGGGGTAATCTCAAGGCTACATGGGGTGCTAGGAATTAAATTGGAGTTGGCGAAATTCAAGGCAAGGACCTTAATCTCTATACTATCTGTCCACCCCACTCATTTATTTTTTGAAAAACACCAATCCTCTTTAATGAAGAAAATACAATTTTTATAATAAGCTTCCATTTAAAATATAACACAGGAAGACATATACCCCCTGGTAACCTTTATATATGTATTTTATCTCTGAAAGATAAATCAATGAGGTTCTTATCAGTAAAGATTAGTTGAGAGAAGCAGCACTGTGTAATAGATAAGAAAATAGAGAATAGATTCTAGGGATAAAAGATTTGGTAATTGTCAGCAATATAATCATGGGGTTGTTCTCTAGCCTCTGGAAACCTTCTTTTTTCATTTGTTATTGAAAACAAATATAACAGTTTCTCTTTCACACACACACATATACACTCACACACTCACTCAAACATATAAATGCTTCTTACATAGTTGTTATATTTTGTTGCCACACTGAGTGGTTCTTAGGGCTTTTTCCTGGCTCTGTGCTCAAGGAATCACCCCTGTAGGTTTGGGAGACCATATGAGGTCTCGAGGATAGAATCCATGTTGGCTGCATGCAAGGCAAACACCCTACCTGCTATACTATTGCTCTGTCCCTCATAATATAATCTTTAACTCTTCTTGTTGATTTACTCAAAGTTTAATATTAAAATACATTGTAAATTTGTAATTTTCCATGATGATAAAACATTTAGATTGGTAGATTAATTTATACTCTGCTAGCAGATTGTATGTGTATATCCTTATGTAATTTTATAATTGTTAAATTGCGATCCCAGAAAGCCATTCTCTTTTGGAAAGGCATTCAGATCGTTTTCTTTCCCTCAACACAAGATTAGCTTTTAGAGTGAATTTTTCTTGGGATTTTGTCATGTTCTTTAATCTTTATAATAGCACGGGGTCACTCAGTATGACAGTCCTTGGCTGTCGCAGAGCCTCATTCTTCAGATGGAAAGTATAAATCTGCTCCCTTGATTGTCTGTGCTATCAGGGCAAACCCCCATCTCTGGGGAGAATGTTTACAAGAAATGGATAATGCACCAAACAAATGAGCCCCATTGCTTGCCTGCTAGAATAGGGAGTGGATGGGTAAGGGAGTGTGGAGGTCGTTAGGCTTAAATGTCTGTAGCTGATATTAGCTTGAAATATTGCCCAACGGAAACCTCTTGTTCTGGTAAGTTGATCAAGTCAGTCCACTCTGTTCCCATCGCTTTGAAAAGAGTTAGTTCAAGTTTTAATTTTACTAGAGAAAAAAATCTATCACGGCAAATGATTACTGTTGAATGTGGACAGAAACCCCATAAAATTGTATGGGTGATATTAATTTAGTCACCTACGGCTTAATAGTTATTTTATGGATATTTAAAAAAAAGTTTGTAGCAATAATGTTTTATCTATTTTTATGGTCTCTTATGCTGTGTTTAATCAGGGTAATTATGGGAGAAGATAATTAAATATAGTACTATACACTTCTTAAGATTTTAATGCAGTTATTACTAATTTAACTACAAAAAGGATCTATAAAATCTAAGCCATTTTCAAATCTTAAAGAGAAATATCCAGTTTCAATTCTCAGTATGAAATTTTTATAAAGGAAGGATATTTTGCTTTCATTTGGGGGGGAGTTTATTTATGTCAATTAACATATGCTTTATTTATAACTGGGAGTGAAAATCAAGAGGAAAAGAACATTTGTACTATTCTTTGGATAAAAGTGATATCTCTCTTTAGTTCTGGGGCTACATTAGAAATATCCTGGTGCCCTAGAGGCTATTCTTGGCTACACTTTAAAACTGAGATTATACATGTAGTATGTTTTACTGTCTCTGTGCTTTCAATACACAAGAGCCATATTGTTATTTTTTTTTCTGGAAATAAATTAAAGTCATTTCTATTTTTTAAAAAATTTTAATGAAACCGGGATAGCCTAAGAATCGAAGACTGTCTTGTTTGAAAGATGATGGCTCTTTAACTTCTATGTCCTGCTCTGAAAGCAGCTGGTTTTACTACTGATCTGGTTGTTACTGAAGAGAGAGAGTTGAACACAGAGGTTGCTTTCCAGATATCTCTCTCTCTCTCTCTCTCTCTCTCTCTCTCTCTCTGTGCACATGTGGTCCCTGTGATGAAGTAGACTTGAAAGGAGCTCACGGAGCAGCTCAGATTTAGATTAGAGAAAACTGGAGGAGGGTGTGTTGGGATAAGAACTCACATGAGCAAAGGTGAAAAGGGTTGAAATCCTTAGAGAAAAGGCAGGAAACTCCTGACTAATCTATATGGACATATAGAGCGGTAGGAGGGGAAGTAAATTAGGGGTGGAAAGAAAAACTCTTGTCAAATTTTGACAAGGTTTTTTTTTTTTTTTGAAAGAGGCTTCAGCAGTAATGGGAAAAGTACTAGACTGAATACAATGGAATATTTTTTTCAGTCTTAAAGAGGAATGAAATTCTGACTCATGCATAACATGGGTAAACCTTGAAGATTTTAAAGTAAATGAAGTCACACTGAAGGGCAACTATTGTATGGTTCCACTTATGTGAGGGTTAGAACTGTCAAATGCATAGACAGGAAGTAGAATGGAGCTTCCAGGGTCTAGGAGGAGGGGGGATGGGGAGTAATTTCTTAGTGGGCATAGGATAATGGTGATGATTGCATAATGGTATGAATATGCTTTAAGCTGTACACAGAAAAATTGTTAAAGTCATAAAATGTTGTTATATGTGTTTTCCAAGCTAAAAGAAATTATTTAGGCACACTGATTTACAATACTATAAATATTAGTGCTTTGGGAATGTTAAACGTATTTTGCCACAACGTACAGTGTGCGAATAAAATCTTGGGACTAACAGAAGGTATTGAGGGTTATTACAGGAAGGAAGGTAGAATCCAAGTGAAATCTTTGAAACTGAGCTTTTTGGTTTCCTTTTTGTTTGTTTGTACTTTTGCTGACAAGTTGTGTTTGAAACCCTTTGTTCCTATCACAGAACAACCACGTATTTCAGTTTCTATAATTTCACAAGGAAACCAACAGAACCAGTAGTTTGGAAGTTTTAAATGAGAAACACATCGTGGGAGTGGAATTTTGGTGGCTAAAGGTGACTCCAGTTGGTACTTATACCTGAATGATGTTTTGTCAATACCAAAGGGATTTTTGATTTGCCTGTGTGCTTCTGGAAAATACGTGTTGAAGACCCACAGAGACCCAATGTTAAAAGTGACTAGCTTGGAATTTGAGAAAAATGTGCAAAGAGATTCTTAGATTTTGGAGGGGTTTGGATTAAGTTAATATTGTGTTCCTTCTCATTCTCCGACAAATATATTCTCACATTCGGCTCTGCAGATGATTTAAAAGCATCATTTAAAAAATAATTGTTTTTGGGTCATACCTCATGATGCTCAGGGATTACTCCTGGCTCTGCACTCAGGATTTACTCCTGGTGGTGCTCGGAACCATATGCAATGCCAGAGATAGAACTCCGGTCAGCCGTGTGCAAGGCAAACAGCCTACCCGCTGTATTATTGCTCTGGGCCCTAATTTAAAAGCATTGGAAGAGGCTACACATGTCTGCTCTTTTTTTTTCCTCCCATCTTGAACCAAATCCTTGCTTTCACATTCTAATAGCATCTCTAAGTGCTGATGGTGTGGCTCAGTGGCTTGTGGGATTTTCATACCTTGAAACTTACAAAAGGAGTCACACATCATTATTTCTGATCTTTTGACTTTAGAGTCAGACATTGGTTCTCTCATTGTCCCTTTTAGAATTTCATCAATTTTCTGGCAGTGAAAACAAATTTATACCTGAATAGCAAGACTAGGCAAAAGGAGACTTGTTCTGTGCCTCACTCAAGAAAAGAGGCAAGTTCACCCAGGGCAATGCACTCAGGAATGAAGCCACCATCTCCCCTTGCAGGACCGACCACAACAGATTGCCTGGGAAGAGGAGGCATGTAGGCATAGGGACCTCTTGGGAGTTTGATTCATCTGCGTCCACAAGGAGAGTCTTTTGTAGAGGGCCTGAAATAGGCTTTGAAGCTATTTGGAGGACACATTTGACTTCACCCATTATTAGATATGTAATCTTGAAGGAGGTGGTTTTTTTTTTCTCAAAAACATTTTTTTTTTCATTTGTGAAGGATCACGGTCCTTTGGGTGTTTTGTATGGCTAACCGAGGCAATGCTTATGAGAGTGGAGAAAATTCTCAGAAAGAGTGATAGTTGTGTTGCTGGGGGTGAGATCAGGCATCATGCTCGCTGGAGGTCTTCCTGACTCTCTCTCTCTCTCTCTCTCTCTCTCTCTCTCTCTCTCTCTTCCCCCTCCCTCCTTCACATTCTTATCGGTTCCCTTGTAGATGCACTTGGAACATGTGGAATGAGAATAGTAATACCACGGACTATATGTGTATCAAATTACTAATACAAGCAAGTGCATTTTCACCCATTTTATGGATGAAAATGAATGCACATTTAAATGCATGAACATTTAGTAGGAATCATTTCTATATTTCAGTAAAGATGGGCGATTGTTTTACTTAAGACTTTTTTGTTTCTTTGTTTTGGGGTCACACCCAGAGATTCTCAGGACTCAGTCCCGGCTCTGTGCTCAGGACTCACTCCTGACAAGCTTGGGGGACCATATGGAGTGCTAAGAATCAAACCTGGGGGGAGGGGGAGGGCACATGAAAGGCAAGCACCGTACTCACCGTAGGATGTCTGAGGCTTTATTTTTAAAAAATTTTGCACTTCAATAAATATAAATTTTATAATCAGAAAAACACCAGGTTTTCAGACTCCATTTACAAAGAAATTCTGGACATAACTTGCGGTGTGCATTTCAGGAAGTGCTCTGGTGCAGGGTAGACCCTCTGCCTTTTCCTGGGAGCAGAGACGGTGACAGGACAGTGTGTCCAAGGTAACAAAGTGACACAGAATTTTTGCCGACAGGGATGTGACCTTACCTCTTGTGGGGTGAAGGAAACAAGAGGTCTGGAAAGGAAGTAAAAACAGAATTGAGAGGAACAACGTGGAAAGCCTAAAAAAAAAAAAAAGTAAGAGGGAGGGAGAGATGAAGGCAGAGATGGGAAAAATCAGAACAGGAGAGAAAGACAACTGGAGTTTGGGAGGAAATGTAAAAGAAAAAGCCCCAGTTAGTTCCTTTTATTGCCTTGGATCTTCATTATATTCTGATAAAAGAATACATCAATGGAGACGGTTTACTTACGTTTATTTAGCTATTGTTGTTTAGGGGGGATAGTATAAGGCAATAAATGAATGGGTGCATTCACTGAACTTGTCACCAGGAAGCATTTACAATTCAAATTGGAAGCAAGACCAATTTCTCCGCCCATGTGTCTTTGTCACCTTGAGCATCTGGTCCCCACTGTGCGGTGACTCTGGGCCCTGGGTGATGGACTGTTGGGGGAGCGTTGTCTACACAAACACTTTGTTTTTCTAAATAAAGGATCCTCTGAAGTGTTCCCTTATGCTTAGAGCTGAGGGCTGAGGGATTGGAGTCAGGAACAAATTCCATATTTTTTTTCACTATTGGCTTTGAGGAACTGCTTTTTCCTATTATGAACTGATCCATAAAATGGGAACACCTAGCACACATTTGTCATTGGCTGGCACTTACAAAGACATCTTCTAAAAGGAACTTACTTGGTAGGGGATGGAAGACAAAAAGGGAAGAAAGAAGCAAGGGAGGAAATAACTTCCTAGTGTCGTGGGAAGAAATGGCTTTTCAAATTGTGCATTGGTCAGCTGGTCGCTTCCCTCACCCACTTACCTAAGGACCTGGTAAACATCACTTAACTTTTATGAGTCTCAGTTTCCTCATCAATAAATTAAAAAGGGTCATACCTAATTCAGGGTAATTATGAAAATGAAATGACATAATATGTGCAGACAGTTAATACATACTAGGCGGTCATTTATACAATCCCTGTTCCCTTTCTTCACTGCCTACCTTGTGCCAGAAATTATGCTAAGTGATTTCTAGGGCCCTTGCCTGGTAATTTAGACAGACAACTCCCATTATTTCCTCCAAATGCAATAAAGTTGTTTTGAGTATATCCTGATAAGTAATTGCTTCCCTTAATGATACTCTAGTGGAATACAATATGGACACCTCTGAAGGTCCTTATTCTTGAAACTAATTTTTAAGTACAAGTGCTTACAATTAGTCTTGCCTGGGTGTGATTTGTGGCATACGAAAAAGCGCTGAGTTTCTAAATATAGAAATCAAAATCTTCTGAAAGGCAGAAGATTCAACAAAAAGAGGATATGTCACACTATTTTCAATATAATTATATATCACATCATAGCAAATGCTGTCTATTCAATTAATAAATACCTTGTAAAGGAAAATATTTGATTTGTTAATAAACTGTTACTCATCTACCTCCCCAGTATCTATTATACATGTGAAGGAGTTTTTTAAAAAGCAAACCTAATAATAATAATAAATAACCTAAGACATGTGAGTTGTAGTGCTTCGGTGATAGGGTGCTGTGCCAAGCTTCTGGTTAAAAAATCTCTCATACAAATAGGAAAATGGCAAGGATGTGAGCGGTTGCTAAGTGATATCCTTAAAATTCTGCTTCAGGTACTTATTCCCCAGTTGTCCAGTCCTGTGATAGGTGAGATTTCAGGGGCTGTACCTGCTTTTGACTTCGTTAAACCTTTCTTAGGCACTATGTCCTTTTAATCCTCCTAAGATCTCCAACAATATTTTTCAGTCCTTGAGGGAAAAAATGGGACCCATATCAATTAATTTGTCTTCTGAAAGTTTTGCTAACTTGGTTAAGCACCATGATGGAATTACAGCTGAACTTATTCTTGCACTTTGGTTCCCACCTCTATAAAATGGTTGTAATCATATATCCCTCACAGACCTGTTGGCAATCATCAAAGGGGCCAATGTTTGAGAGGGGTGGGGGGCTTGTTTCACAAAATGTGCTTTGGAACCAGCAGTGCAGTATTACTCAGAAAGTTGTTAGAAATGCAAGTCCTATTACAGAACTTCTTGAATCAGAATCTCTGGGTGGTGGAGAGACACTCTTTTTTTTAAAATACATTTCTATTTAAAACATGTAAAACCTCTCTTTTCCATGAAAATTTGAGGGTCATGAAGCCAGTTGTTTTGTACCAACTTCCTTCCCAGAGACTAATTTGTACACCTATGGGGTTTTGACACTCATATAGACAACTCAGTCCTTTTATTTTTTTATTTTTGTTTTGTTATTCTAAAAATGCTCTGCTAAAAATGAGAAACTTTCTATACCACAAAGATCCTTTGATGAAAAATGGAGAGAATAGAATCAAATTATTGATGAATTATGAAAGGGTTAGGAAAAGTTTTGCAAATTAAACAGTTGGAATAAAGATATACCAGTCATTTTTGAGTGCGTCATTAAACTTAGAGATAGAAAAATAATATACCACATTGATTTAAATACTCCAATTGATTTTGAAGACTTTGAAATGTGAGAAAGATACAAATGCAAAACTGATTTACCAAACTTGCTCTGTGCAAGCCTCATTGCAAAGCAGAGTCAGTGGGGAGCATATATGTTCATTTCCCTTTTGCTTTTCACCAATTTAGTTGACTGATTTTACAATGCTCTCTCCACCAACTTTTTGCCAGTGACTTCACGTATACCAAGGAAGAGCTGTTCCCTGGCTTCTTGTACATATTGCAATAATATATTGAAATGGTACCATATGAGTGATGAGACATTTTCATTCATTCATTTTAACAAATATTTCCTGAGGGTTTACTCTGAGCCAGATATTGGGCTGAGTCTCTGTTTTCACAGTAGTGAGCAAAACTTCCTTCTGTGGGTTTAATATTGTCATCTCATCATCTCCAGCTATGTGGCCTTTATTAATGCATGAATCGCTGTGAAATAGACTTGCTTAGCCTCTCGCTCTCCTTGGGCTCACCCTTAAGGTGTCTCTAGGACTAGTTTAAAATCACTGATCTCCAGAGAACCTTGGCTGTAGAGTAGAGCCTGCAGTGGTTTGGACAGCACGCCAACCTGGGGCCAGCTGCTTTTACCCACACCTGGCTAAGGCAGGAGTTTACCTTTGGGAGACATAGATGTTTTTGTTTTTAATGAAAAAATGAGAGATTATGCATTACAGGAGAGGTGGAACTGACACTTAGGGGAAAACTATGTATCTTAGGATGCCTGCTCTATGGTTGAATTTGTATGACAGGAAGATTCAACAAGAAATTGTTCATTTGTTGATTCAGCAACTAGTATATGTATATATACACACATATATATTACATATATATATATTGAGAAGGCAGTACAGGCCAGACTGTCCTATGACTAAGACTGTAGCATTGGCTGAGGGGGTAAGCTCTTTGTCCAACTTGTTTCCAGTTAGGGAAATTAAGAACTAAATGATGAGAAAATATAATGCCAGGAGATGAAGTGTGAGAAGGGAAGCTATGACCTCAGAACTCAGCTCATTCTAGACCGCTGGCTAAGAAATTCAGAATCTCTGAGAAAGGAAAAGCCTCGCCTAGTGTGGTTGATAAATGTATTTACTGAAGCTGTAGCACTGAGTCGGGCAATGTGGGGTGGGGGAAGTTCTGATGAGAGGTGGGCAAAGACAAAACAAAGTATCTAGTCTTGATTGTCAAGAGGGTGGTATAGTGATCATCCAGCAAAACGCAAACCAAACCAAAAAGAAAAAGAAAGACAACCAAACATGGCACGGACAATAATAAGAGCAGAACAATCAAAGGTAAGAAAACATGACTAGCATTAAATGCCCTCAGGAATTTGGAGGAAGGGGATCTCAGTTCAGAGAGGGGATCGTGATGGAGGTAGGGGATTAGATACATGGGCAGAAGACAAGGGGTCCCTCAACAGGGGGAAGCTGATAGACTCTATCCAGGAATTGCCTCTTTATGGGAAGGAAGATGAGAATCAAGGTTCTGAAGGCGACTGGCTTCCCCACATCTTATCAACTCTGTGGTAAGGGCTTTTGGTGTGTCTCAGTGTTCTCATTTGTGAAGCCAGGGTCATAATTGTACCCAGATGTTCTCATTGATTGCTGTACTGCCATCTTCCCCAGAACTTAATGGCTTAAAGCACCGGTTCATTATTTATGATCACAATTTTGTAACTAGAATTGGCTGAGTGTCCTCTGAGGTGCAGATGGAGTCACAACCATAAGATATGGGTGAGGCTAGAGTCAGCGGAGTGCTCCCCTGGGCTGGACCTACAAGTTGGGGTCTTTCCTTCCATGCCTGGCACCTGTCTGGGTTGGATGTGTCCGTCAGCTGCAGGCGGGCCAGGCGTTTCTTCGCTAAGTTCTTTCCCTGTGGTTTGCTCGGGTTTCCTTTGCAGCTTTAGGAGGAGTCCAACCTCTCTCAGATACCATGCTTCCTCCAGGGTGACAGTTAGGGACAGAAACTGGGGTCATTTCTGATGTACTCTGGCAGTCTAAATTATCACGTGCCTGCTCAAATATATTGGGAAGGGACAGAGACTCTTTCTCTCATTGGAAGGAATGCCCAAGGATCTCTGCCTCCTTGGCCATGTTTAATTAATGTGCTATTCTATAGATTGTGGTGAGGAATGAACAATCAATCAGTAGAGAGCACCTGGCAATGAGCACAGAACACTGAATAGTCAGTGCTAATGGTGATGCTGATGAGAAGGGAGAATCTTGGAAAGTCAGACAGGAGATTGAGAGTCTGATGGGGACTTGACAGGAATGATGGGATGAAATCCTGGCATTGAAATGGTGGCAGGGAGGAGTTGGAGAAAAAATAATTCATTCTTAGTTTGTGATTATTTAAAATTAAGATTTTGTTCTATTGGGGTGCTTTATTAGGTTCTCTCCTAGGTGGGTAATATTTCTTGTGCACCTACTGCATGCATTCATTCATTTCCTATGCACCTACTGCCTTAAGTGATTCACTTCTATTGAAACTACTGCATGCATTCATTTCTTGGACTGAGCAGATAATCTCTGTACCAGAGAGTGTTGAATAGGACAGGTGGTCTCTGCCCAAAAGGGAGCATAGTTTTGTTAATTTAATTAATTTTGTTAACTAAAATTTTGGATTTTGGACCATACCCAGTGGCTTTCAAGGACTGGCTCTGTGTTCAGGAGTTGCTTCTGGGCGGTGCTTAGGATTTGGGGGGGATCAAACTCAGACATCCTGCATACGAATCAAGAGGTCACCCCTTTGAGCTCTCCTCTGCCCAAAATTTAGAACAATGATCAACAACAATTATTTGTGATTGTGCTAAGGGCGGTGGTGAGGAAAAATGAACACATGAGTCCCCAGAAGATAATGACAGGAACCTAACCAAAAGTCTTTAGATGACATTGACCCAGAACCAAAGGATAAGGAGTTGCCAGGTAGATCCCATGGGGAAGATGGGGGATAAGTACAGGCTGGATGGGGAGAGGGGCTCAGGGTACCTCGAACCCTGAATGATTCCTGTGGGGATTGAGGAGAGTTGGTGGCGGGACCAAGCAGGACCGAGAGCAGGTGGAAGCCCGTCATATAAACTTTCATGCTCATTAAAGCTCCAGATTTGATCCTCAGGGAAACAGGGTACACTGCAATGGTGGTATTTGAAGAGTTCCCCAACTATAAAGTCTTTTCGCCCAAAGAAGAAGAAGAAAAAAATCTTAGAAAAGATGGGAGATGGTGTTGAGGGATGAACTTGGCTGGTTTCACTTGCACAAATAAATCACCGGTTGCCATTTATCCCCAATCAGCAATAATCCCAGCATTCTCACCTTGGGTCAGCGGGGACAAAAGCTGCCCACTCTGCTCCTTTCCACATTTGTCAGCCTGTAATAGCATCCTTATCTTCGGAAATCTCTAGATTGCTCCCCAACATAAACTGTTTGCCGGGCAGCCAGGGTCAACGGTGCCTGCTAAGCTTGCAGGCTGACCTGGGCGCCCTGTTTGAACTGCCGAGGGTTCTTCGGAATTGAAGCAGCCGGGCCGAGACAGTGGTGTTTACTGATACAGGTTTGGGGCCAGGACTGTAATTTCACTGTGAAAACCACCCGCCCTCACCTGAGCTGTAGCTCCAGAGGACATTGCTTCCTCCTTCCTCCACTGCCCGCCGAGAACTGGGTCCAGCGAAACATGTCATACAAAGGAGGAAGGAACAGGGTGTCTCCTGGATTGGGGCTGCTGGTGTGGGGAGAATACCCCTTCCAATTCCAAAAGAGAACAAAACTCGAATTGCACAGGGCCTTTGCTTTTTTCAGTGCCAACAGTGAAACAAAATATCACCCCCCAGCCCCCCTCCAGGGCATGGAGGTGGTTTTGATGGGTAAACTCCTTGAAGTGTCTGTCTGGCCTTTCTTGTTTCAAAAATTTCCAATGAGAAATTTGGGCTGGAAAAAGAAAAAGGATTCTTTGCCCAAAGGGGTTAAAAATGTGGAACATGTTTTCTAGTGCCTCTTTTCTTTTGTTAATGGGAACTGACATTCCCTACAATCAAATGGGACTGAGTCTAATCATATTCTCCATGACAGAAGAAATTAAGGTCTCTGGTAGAAGACATTATAATATTGACAGAATTTCCATGCTCTCCCAAAGCCCAAATTACTCTGTTTGCTCAAATCACATGTTGGTGGATCTTTGTTTCAATGCTCTGATTTGGGGGCCTGCTAATTTCCATTTTATGGGAAAGGGGAGGCCTTGAGTGTTGTCCTCATTTATCTTTAGATGAGTTTGAGCAGATAAGTGGCTCCATCTCGCAATCCTTTGACTAGAAAATCTCTGCGTGCTGTATGACTTCAGGCTTTGGGCTGGCCAAAGGCAGCAGTGAGAACTGACTCACTTTGTTTTTTTCTCCAAGGCCCAGCATGGTTTCTTCCTTCCCAGATCATCCGTTTGGAGTCTACCAGCAGTCGATCTATCCAGCATGTATTCAGCAGAGTACCTAAGGTTGAAACCTCTCCCTCTCTCTGGAGCTTTCTGATAGTGGAAGATAAGATAATCTGGACTATTTTTTCAATAATTACATCCTGGCAAAAAGTGGATATTGCATTACATTCTTGGGTTGCCCTTATAGAAGGATGATATTTGAAATATCACAGGTATTCTGTCCAAGTGGACAGTTTTGGTGCCTGTGTACACAACTGCCATAGGTGTGTGGTGTGGGGGAGGGTGCATGCTTAACAGCTGCCTCTTTCTCACTATACAGCCAAAACCAATAAGCCCTAACTCATGGTGCATACCTGTCTCTGGTGCAAATACTCCCATTCTGGCCCATTTCAAGCCGTCAATGTGCTGTCAATGGGCTTGTAAAATTTCTGCAAATTTAACAATAGACTTTTGAAAAAAAAAAGCGTTATCAACCAGTTCTAGCACATTTCTGTCTGTGGAAGGTATATATCAGTTTAATAACATCCCTGCACACACATAGATATACATGTATCCAAGAACTACTTTTCTCCCTCCTAAAAAAGAGAAGTTAAAAATGACATATAGGAACAACTCAGCTGGGAATAAAGTGTCTGAAGTGTTACCATATGAGCCATCAGGGTTGTCAAGAGGAAAGCTACAGTTTGATGATTTTCTGCTTCTCCATTGTAGTGAAACTACAACTCAAGCTTCATTTTCAAAATGCATTTCTCACTGTGTGTGTGTGTGTGTGTGTGTGTGTGTGTGTATGTGTGACACTTCAACTAAAGGGAGAAAATAATTTTGTACCCCAGCTACCAGCAAAGCTAGCTTGAAAGTCACCAATTTGAAAAACCATTTTCAGATTTGGTATGTGGACAAAATAAGTGGAGGCTATAATCAGGAAATTCTGCATAAGAGCAAATGGATTTGAGCTGATTTTAACTCGGTGGGTAACGAATCCTACAGTATAATCGTTGGAATAATTCTTTGCAAGGCATCTTGGGGCAGCTTTGCTCTAAAATTGGTTGATGCTTCTATTAGGTCAGTGTCTCCATTAATCTATAATCTATTTTAGAAAGAAAAACAATCCCAAGCAGCCAGTGAGATTTTTGATTTGAGCACCTTGGTCAGAGACCGATTATTTCTCTTTTGCGGACAAGTTCAGAGTTGCTCCTCCCAACCATGGTCCTTCCAGAGAATTCTAATAAGCGTCCCACTGGGAGTTGTCTGTTCTTAAGTCTCTTTTCATGCGAATTGGAGGGAAATAGCAGTGGAAATAATGGTCTCTTTGGCAGTGTCCTTTGCAGAGCTAAACAATGCAAAGCCATGTCCATCATCATACATTACGAATAAATCATTTCAATCAAGTTGCACGAAGCAGATAGACAGTGAATTTTGCATTGTATAGCTCCTGACAAATATTTCCTTATCCATCCATAAACATCTCTATTAGTGCCTCCGGGTCCTGGAAAAGTGGTTCCAACAGGGTGCTGGGAAGAAATTAAAGTCAGAGAAATACTCCTATTGTTCTTTTTGCCTTGATTTCTTTCCATATTGAGATTAATTTCTGATTCCCACTTAGGAGAAAATAATACTGTAGCTCCTAGTGGAAAACCTGTGTTCAGTTATATTTAGCAGGGAAATGAGTCAAACATTGAGGGACTGCCGGCTTCATCATTATAGGATTATGCATTTTAATGGGACACAAGTTTGAAGGCCTTTGGGTTTTATAGTTGCGTCAGACACACATTTTATTTTTCGAAGCATTTGGAAGCCTGGATTCTACCGGGTTTTTAAGAGCCAGGTGTTGAATGACCTCTGTTTCTCTTTTGCTTCATTTTAATCACTTGATCCTTCTTACATGGTATCGTTTAGGATGAGGGAATCGACACCAGCACATTTAATTCGAAGGGCACCTCTATTTTGGAAGCTTTACATGACAACTTAGCAGAGAAATGAATTTCTTCTTCTTTGGAGCTTCCTTGGTAATTCAGACTTGCACAAAACCACGTCAGGCCCCATGTCTGGCAGCTGTTAGTACAGCTGGGGCTGGGGGAGAAAAAAAAAAGGGAGAGGGCAGTTGTTGTGGCCTGATAAGGCTGATTTCTGGGTGCTGCTGGAAGAGCTTTGTCATTTCAGGGGACTGTTAAGGCCACTGTCTGGAAATCATTTTCTGGCTACTGATCTTATTTGCACAAGTGCACTTTTTTTGTCAAAATAACAAACAGGTATTCCAAAGTTTATTACCTAACTTGTATAGTCTCTGTGTGTTTCTCTTGGCTGAAATCTGCAAATCTGGAAGGTCTCCATGGCACACTGAGGTGTTCTTATGTAAAGCTTCTACGTATCCCCAGGAGCTTCTCTGAGCTCTCATTTTTTTAATTGCAAGGGAGACACCTGTTTACTAGTGTATGCATAAAAATCTCTCTCTCTACTTCAATTGCATCACCGGTGTCAACTTCCCTCTACCAGGGTTCCATTTTCCCACCTGGTCCCAGCTCCCTTCCACCCCCAAACCCTGCCTGCCACCTTGGCAGGAACATTTCAAGGTTTGATGTTTATGATTTAGAGCTCATGTTTGCAGTGTTGCTGTTAAATTTGTGCTTGGATATGTAGCTATACCACTTTGCCACACCATTTATATACTTAGGGCCCCTGACCCCGTTCCTCACTACTCCCCTCCTCTACCAATTTCTTTCCTTCTCTGACCTTCACTCCCTATACTCTAGGGTCAAGGATGATCTTGGAAGAACCCCTTTCACTTCATTATATTTCCTCATTCTGGCAAAATATTTTCAAGTTTCCAGTGCTTAGCTATATCTTGGAAATCTAAAAGAGTAAAAATCAAGTCTTCATTTGAATATTTATGACTTTATTGTGAAAAGAAAGGGAAAAAGAGAAGGAGTGTCTTGACGGACTCATATTGAATGCTAAGCTTGTTTACTTTCTTCAGCCATTGCCAAGTATATGTAAATCTAGCAGAATAAATTTTATGAGGCATATTACTAATGGCATTATGTTTATTTTCAGTAAAGAAACATATTATTTATTCTAGAATTAAAAAAACCCTGCAACATTATTTTCCTCCCTTCCTTCTCATGATGTGCAACACAAGATAGAGGATAATTTTAGAAAACATTGCTTCGACCTGCAGGAATCAAAAATGCCTCAGGAAGGTTTATGAAGTGGTTGTAGCAGGGGTCCACAGCAAGGAAAATATTTCTCTGGAAACTCACTTTTTAGTGAGCTTTAGTAAACTCTAAGTTTATCAAATAAACAAAACAGAATTTGCTCTAGTATTCCTCGAGCCCACACCTTCTCTGTTATTTTACAGTTCCATTTTAATTCTTCTCATGATTGTATGTTGGCATTTGGGGAAGGTCTTGTCTTCCACAGTCGGAGAGACACCCAGATCCAGCATGATTCTGGAGGAGTAATTGTCTCTCTTTGTGATGAGCTCACTTTCTGGGCAACAAACACAAAGAAGTCACCAGAAAAAAATTTTTTTCTGAAAACAGTGCTATCCCTGTGGATGGAAACAGGTGCTTGAGAGAAAAGTAACATATCCTTCTTAGATGTCGCCAACTCATTCTGCAACAATTTAATGGGAGAAAGAGAAAAAGATTTCTTCCCGACCCCAAATGTCTGCCTTGAGTTATGAGTATCAATAACATTAGCCGTAACTGCAGATAGAACTGTTACTTGTATGAAGATATAATTCTATTAAAAATAACGCTCACTAAGCTACTTGGGAAAATCGTATCTATCGCAGTGAGTCCCCAAAACTAATTGTGTTATGTTAAAAGCACAGCCTCAGCCCATTTAATTTTTCTCCCCTCTCTTCTTTTTAATTTCATGGGATGTTTCCTTGGTCTTGCATTATGGTAACTGAGTCTCCATCTGGCATATTCATAAGCCTCAATTACTTGTTACTTCATCTTTACTTTTTATTTTTCCAACATATCTATGTTTTCACAGTGAAGTAACTCATCTCAAGACAAATAGAGTTTTCTGAAATACATGACTTCATTTCCAGTCTCTTCCTTTTTATTTCTCTGCTTCCAATTGATTTTTTAAAAATTAATTTAATTTTTAAAATCTAGAATGATCTACCTAGATCACTCTCCACAAAAACACCATTTACCCTTGAAGACAATATTCATATTTTTTTGTTTGCTTGTTTTGGGGAGGGCCAACCCAGTGGTGCTCAGGGCGTACTCCTGACTTAGTGCTCAGGGATCACTACTGGCAGGGCTCAGAGGACCCTGTGCTGTGCTGAGATGGAACCTGGGTCAGCTGTGTGCAAGGCGAGTATGCAAGGTGAGAACATTACTTCCTTTACTATTTCTCTGGCCTGACAACTTCATACTCTACCTGATCTGGGAACTTCTTCAAATGTTATTGGCTAGGTGGATGTTAATGTGTCTCAGCCAGCAATACTTAGCTACCCTTGATGTGTCTGTAAGTTCACCTATTAGATTGCAGATTTTCAGGAGCTGGGATTCAGGGGCTCCCCAAATGATATAACTCTAACTTAATTCAGTTGGTTGTTTGATTTAGTAGAGACTATTCTGACAATATCAGGGACAAAGATAGGACATAAGGCTGCATTTGTCTGCAGCCTAACAATACTTCCCTATGTATTTTTCAGTGCTTTAAAAAAAATGCTGCATACGGTTTATTGGCACTTTTGATGATGCCTGACTAAGAATAGACTTCCTCATGAAGCTGTCCACTGGGATGCTTATAGCTTTCTCTGAACAAGTTGCATCTTATTCAGAGCCAATCAAGACACACAAAAATAACAGGGCGGAAATATATCTTTACCCTTTTCTGAGTCTCCTTTTGATTAGAACTTGAATAACTCCATTTTATTAATTCTTTTTATTCCTTCTGAGATTTCATTATTTGCTCTGAAGGGTTTAGTGTCCTGGGATCATCTCTGATGTTCTCTCATCATTTCACAGATATGGATAAATTGAGGCAGAGAGAAATATGCTCACGTAGCCAGCCTGTGGCAGGCTCTTTATCTTCTGCTATCTTGATGCTTTCTCCACTCGACCGTGCCTCTCCCGTCATTAGGGTGCTGCATGTTTCTATTTACTGTACTTCATTTGACAAATCATTAAAAATAGATAGCCCTACATTGGCCCTAGGACTGATCTCTGAGTGGTCCCCTTTATTTTTAGCTTCCCATGTGGAGAATTGGCTACTTATTTCTGTGCTTTTGTTTTCTCTCTGCTAAGAAGCCTTTAATCAGGACAGAACTTTACCTTTCACCCTCTAGTTACTGGCTTTCCTGCCTGGCCTTAATAGCCTCCTATGAGAGAGACCTTCTCAATAGCCTTTAGAAAGTCTAAATAAATTATGCCCCCACATTCCTTTTTATCTGCTGTTTTTAGCAGGCAATTTTCCCAAACCCAAAACCAGGCCAGAGCGCACGTTTGTCTTGGTAGGTGCTCTGAAATGCTTTTCTGTGGAATTGGTTCTTTCCTTGTTCCTGTGCCACGATGGGTGCTTGTTCTATCTGGAACTGATGCTGTGGAGTGTGGCAGCCAGTTCAGAAGGGAAAAATCCAGCAGCCAAACATCTGGTTTCTGTACTTAGAAGATGCTCTAGGTCCATTCGGCGGCAGAGTTTGTGATATTGTCTGCTTCTTCTGTTAGACGTTTCCTGAAACTCTCCTTTACATTCCTGTGTTAACTCTGAAGTCGAGTCTCTTTCTCTGCTCTGAAGCTTTGTGGGACTCCCCCGTGCCCCCCCACCATTGCTTTCCCCTTCTCCATCTCCAGGAATTCAAGTTTTCCTACTTTGGCACTCTTGGTTTCCTTTGTAAACTTCCCTCCCGGAGCTGGAGCACCTTTGAGGTCTCTTTAGTTTCCTGTCCCTTCATACCACCAGACTGGCCATTCACCATTCATCCCTGCCGTATCCCAATGCCTAGACCAGCGTCTGACATTCACTCAACAACTACCAACAACTGCCTCCGTGCATTCATTCAACAACTACCAACAACTGCCTCCGTGCATTCATTCAACAACTACCAACAACTGCCTCTGTGCCTAGCAGAAGGTTATTCAGTAAGTAATAAGTAGTAACTGTCAATATCTGGACGAAGAGATGAATGGATTGGGGTTGCATAGCACCATCATTCAGGTGATATGCTCCTGGGGCCAGAGCCTCCAATGAGAAGGACTCTTTCCTTGAGCAGGCTGATCCAGATTCAATCCCTGGTACCCCATATGATCCCCTGAACCCACTAGGCATGATCACTGAAAACAGAGCCACTATGCACTTCTGGATGTGGCTGCCCCCAAAAAACAAAACAAAAAAAGTAAAATGTTCCCCAACTACCTAAGTATTTAACTGGTATGGTAAGCTATTTATTTAACCTTTGTAAGACGCATTTTTTTCTCATCTTGATAGTAGGATTATATTATTATCCACCTCATAGATAGATGATGAGTATTAAGTAATTAGATAAGCTTAAAATAGTTCTAAGCTACACTTTCATAACATGATTGATTTTATTGTACTTCTCTTTTTGTTGGGGGCCCATAGGGGGGATCACTACTGGCAGTGCTTGAGGAACCTTATAGGATATTGGGGATTGAACCCGGGTGGGATAGGTGCAAGGATAGCACTCTACTTGCTGTATTATAGCTCTGGCTCCTTATTCTTATTCCTGAGTCAAATGAAGTAAATTCTTTTCTGCCAGGCCATATACGACCAGCAGAAATGCATGTGAGCCTTGATGGTGATGATGGGGACACTTGTAATCTTAAATGCACTTATTAACTCTTGGCTTGATTGCATAATGAGTGTACTAGATTTTTTTTTATGACTATTCAAAATAAATTGACATTTTCAGAGTTCTTAATAATTCATCAGACAGTTACATATGATCTCATTTAATCCCCAAATATAGTATTAAAAGATAGGTGTTAGGATTCCCATTTTGTAGATGATGACGCAGTCTCATAGACACTTAAGGCAAGATCTTGGGTGAGTAAGTGGAAAGCCAAGTATGGACTTTAAGGTCTCATCTGCTTTTTCTTTCTTTGTATTTATGATCCTGCAACCAAGTTTGCCTAATATGAACGACACTGTTACAAAGACTGACACAAAGTGGGTTTTGTGTTTATTTTTGTTTTTGGGCCATACCTGGTGGTGCTCAGGGCTTATACCCAGCTCTGTGCTCAAGGATCACTCTTGGTGGGGCTCAGCGGACCACCTGGGGAGCCAGGGATTGAACCTGGGTTGGCCACATGCAAAGCAAGTGCTCTACCTGCTGTTTCTCCCTAGTCCCAACACAAACGGTTTTTATTTTTATTTTTTCCTTTAAAAAGTATTGAAGCACAATGAGATAAGCATTTTAAAAAGCTGTTCGTGATCAGGTTTCAGTCATACAGTGTTCCATCAACCATCCCTCCACCAGTGTACATTTACCATCGCCAATACCTCTTGTATCCCTTCCCCCTCTGTGCCTGCCTCATTGGGCTACCAGAGGGCCAGGAAGAAAACTCTGATGCAGCAACTGTCACAAAGTGTTTTTAAACACTTTTAAACACTTTATATATTAAAAATATGTAAAGAATGTATAAAATATATAAATACATATATAAAAATATATCAGAATACTGTTCAAGGAACAAATTCATTTATAATCAAGTCCCTCAGAAGTATCATCTTGCCTTTTATTTTTGCCTTAACTAGGCAGTAAGACTTTAAGTTATTGAGTAGCAGCCCATTGATAACTATTGAGGGAGAGGATCTGAACTTAGTGCTAACCAGCTTAGAATCCAGTTTAGAATCTTGACATGGATCTCACACCGACTCAGCAGCGACCAAGATGCAGCTGGTTCATTAGACTGAGCTTGTCTCTCTCTTTTTGGCCCTGGTGTTCTTGTCTCTGTCCATCCAAGATAGTGTGCTGTGGCAGACCCTTGGTCTTGACAAATGCAGTATCACTTTTCATTGGGAGAATTTGTGACTTTTCAGCTAGACTGAAACAGATGAGAACATACTGGAATCTAAGAGAAGAGATAAATGGCACATAATCTCTGCCCACAAAGGTTAGAAGGAAAGTGCTGAGTTCAGAAGCTGTTCCTTCAGTCTTGCCTCCATAGGCACGGGGTTCATGTCAGCCCGTGGTTCTGCATGAGGGTCAGAGACCTGGGTAAAGGCTGATTCCAGAATGGAACCTCGCACTTTGTCTCACCTGGCCAAGTTTGATGTGTCACTGAATACCTAGCAAGGCCTTGGAAGTTTAACTTACAATTGATCTGAACTTCAGGTAAAAGTTTTTCAGATGTGGCTTTATGGATAATTTGGACTAGATAATACCTTTATGGCTGTCTTGTCCAGCCCATAGCAGGATGTTTCCCAGAATCCCTTGTTTCTGCCTACTAGATTCCAGTAGCAGTAGATGTCCCTAGTTCCAACAACTGAAATGTCCTCTGAGCTTGGACCATCGGCTTATGAAGTCCTATCCTGGGCAGAGTGAAGAGTGGTTCATTGATATACTTCATATATTGGCTGGACTTTTGAATTCAGCAGTGAATGCAATTTGCTCTTGAATGGGATTCTATGAGATGTTTAGCACCTACTAATGTTGTATGTCACTAGTGTAATTTTGCTCTTATTTACAGATATATGAAAATCTATTGCTCTGGTTGCTCTTTAAAAATTTTACATACATTTTAGCATGTTTGTCTCCTACCAGTTTGTCTCCTACCTCCTGCTTTTTCTTTTGAATTTTGGGGCAATACCCATCAGTGCTCTGGGCTAACTCCTGGATCTGCCCTCAGGGATCACTCCTAGCAGTGCTTAGGGGACCATATGGACTGCCAGGGATGTCGGCCATGTACAAGGCAAGTGCCTTACCTGCTGTACTGTCACTTGCTTTTTTCACTTTAATAGTTCTTCCTATGCAAGTTAATGCATACAGTTAACTTGAGATCTGTGTAATCTCCTGGCAGCTAGGGAAAGCCCACTCGACTCTCTCTCTCTCTCTCTCTCTCTCTCTCTCTCTCTCTCTCTCTCTGTGTCTGTGTCTGTCTGTCTGTCTGTCTGTCTGTCTCTCTCTCTCTCTCTCTCTCTCTCTCACTCTTTCATTGCCCACGTTCTGTGGACTTGGGCCGCTCCCCTACCCGGGATGGCCCATACCATGGGCAGATGAAGGAGGAAATGAGGGCCAAGCTGGTTGATGATCAGTTGCTATTTATTCCATTCTCCCCCCGTGCCTGTACCAGCCTCACTAAGACCCTCATTCTAGTTTCACACTGCCCCTCATTCCTGTCTCCTCCTGTCTCTCCAGCTCATCTCTCCTTGCTCCCTCTTGCAGCTGCTCTCTCATCTTGTCTCTCCACGTGCCTGCTCCTGCCTTCTTTCCCTACATTCTTCACCTTCTGTCCCCCTGGCTAGTCTCTCCATGCTCCATCTTGCTACCCCTGCCTGGTCTCTCTCCTTTCTCTCTCTCTCTCTCTCTCTCTCTCTCTGTTTCTCTTTCCCTCTCTCTCTTTCTTTCTCTCTCCCTCTCCCTTCCCCCCCTCTCCCCCTTGTCTCTCTACAACTCCCCACATTGGTGGTAGCCAAATCAACATATGAAAGCTCTTCCTGATGCCCATCAGGCTCAAGGGTGGAAATACCACCTAGGGGTTTTTCTCCTCTCCTTAATCCAATAAATTAACATTTTAACATCTTTTTAATTTTTTTCCTCTTTTTTGGTCACACCCAGAGATGCTCAGGGGTTATTCCTGGCTCTGCACTCAGAAATTACTCCTGATGGTGTCTGGAGGACCATTTGGGATGCCAGGATCCAACCCGGGGCAGCTGCATCAAGGCAAACACCCTACCTGCTGTACTAGTGCTTGGCCCCCTTAATTAGCATTTTAATTCTACTTCTTAATACTAATATTAGGGCTGGAGTAATAGCACAGTGGGTAGGGTGTTTGCTTTACATGTGGCCGACCCAGGTTCGATTCCTCTGTCCCTCTTGGAGTGCCCGGCAAGCTACCAAGAGTATCCTGTCCTCACGGCAGAGCCTGGCAAGCTACCCGTGTTGTATTCAATATGCCAAAGACACTAACAAGTCTCACAATGGAGATGTTACTGGTGCCCGCTCGAGCAAATCGATGAACAATGGGACGACAGTGCAGTGCAGTGCAGTATGGACACAGTAAGAGATACACGAGCTTGTAGGGTGGATTTTTTGGAGACATCTTGCTACAGACTCAGACTATAGTACTCGGGATGGATTAATCATTCCTAACCCTAGCAGGGTCCAAATTTAGTTATTACTTTTTGTATCATGACAAAATTTGTCCATGACCATGCTCTTAACTTACAGTATTGTGGTAATTTGGCTAGGCCCATTTCGACGCCAGGGTATCTCACTGCTTGCTGGGTCCATCCAGTCCCTCACTGGGACCCTGCTTTTGGGGTGCTAGGAAGTAAGGTCAACTGAGGCTTAAGTTGAGAAAACAGATGCCCCAGGGTGAATATCATTTGGTCAATTAACTCCCAAGTTACAAAAACATAGCATTAACTGTCATCCTGTGTTCATACAAAAAGACATCGGTCTGAATCAACTAGGCAAAGGACTTAAAGAGAAGAGAAAAACAATATTTACAAGTTAACAGAGCACAAAGAAAGAGGTTACAAATAAACACAGAGGAATGGGAGCACTGTGATGGGAGTAACCCAATAAACCTAAGCTCCCTGTGGCAAGGCAGAAAGGACAAACCAATATTATCCACAGGGGTCAAAAACTTCCTTTTGTATTTCATTATATGAACATATTATATTTTTCCGTTCTTCTATTTATAGACTGTCGTGTTATCAGTTTTCACCTCCACAAATAATCTTGCAGTGAGCTGCCTTACCATTTTTCCTACAGCTTTTTCTTTTAGCACATGTACCTAGCAGTGGTATTAGTGGTTCGTTTGGCATACACATTTTGTGCTTTGCTAGATATTACAAATGTTCTCTAAAGCGGGTGGTATACAGGTTTATACTCCCACTAGCCGTATGTGAGAATTTCCATTTCCATACATTCTCAGATGGGTTGGATTAGTGTTGCCTTCACTTGTTTGATTTTTGATCAACCAGCCAGTTGGCCTCTGTTCTACTGACTGTTTTACAGTGGGGAAAAGCATTTTACCAGAGAAACCAGTAAATTTCCCAAGCATGGTTGAATGTCATTTACCTCCAGTTCCCCACAGTGTGAAGCCTTTGAAATGGCAAATGATAGACTATCAGGAACCAGAGATTACAGTCATTTTGTGCCTCTGGATTCTCTGGTGAATGCCTCCTGCCTTGGTTGGCACATGGCAATACTATTTCATCTGCGCACGGTTCTCTTTGACGTCTCCCTCTGAGCTGGGCATCTCTTTCACATAATAAGGTTTTACCTCTTTTCTCTCTATTGCTTTATTCTCCAGTGTGAAAACTGATGCAAATACATTATTTAGTTTCCCTGCAATCTCCTTATCCTTTTGAATATCTCCTTTGTGCACTGCTAGCCAGGCCGATTCACTGATCCTTTTGCAGCCGTCTTATTTCTGATGTACTTAAAGAATTTAATATTATTTGTTGTGTTATCATTGGCTGTTTGTTTTCAAACACCATTTTTAATCCTCTCTAATCTGTACTTTCTAATCTCACCTGCTAAAGTTTATTCTTATGTAAACCTTACACAGGAATGGATTTTAATTTTTGAAAGATTCTTTTTCTTTGGTTTCAACAAACGTCTAAACCTCTGTCCCTTCCCCCGAACACACACACACACACACACACACACACACACACACACACACACACACTTTTTTTTTTAAATTTATTTATATTTAATTAGAGAATCACCGTGAGGGTACAGTTACAGATTTATACACTTTTGTGCTTATACTTCCCTCATACAAAGTTCGGGAACCCATCCCTTCACCAGTCCCCATTCTCCACCACCCGTAAACCCAGCGTCCCTCCCACCCTCCCCAATCCCATCTCCCCCCCACCCCACCCTGCCACTGTGGCGGGGCATTCCCTTCTGTTCTCTCTCTCTAATTAGCTGTTGTGGTTTGCAATAAAGGTGTTGAGTGGCCGCTGTGCTCAGTCTCTAGCCCTCATTCAGCCTGCAACTCCCTTCCCCCACATGGCCTTCGACTACAATGTAGTTGGTGATCGCTTCTCTGAGTTGCCCTTTCCCCGGAACGTGAGGCCAGCCTCGAAGCCATGGAGTCAACCTCCTGGTACTTATTTCTACAGTTCTTGGGTGTTAGTCTCCCACTCTGTTATTCTACATACCATAGATGAGTGCAAACTTTCTATGTCTGTCTCTCTCTTTCTGACTCATTTCACTCAGCATGAAACTTTTCATGCCCATCCACTTAACTACAAAATTCTTGACCTCCTTTTTTCTAACAGCTGCATAGTATTCCATTGTATAGATGTACCAAAGTTTCCTCAACCAGTCATCCGTTCTGGGGCATTCGGGTTTTTTTCCAGATTCTGGCTATTGTAAACAGTGCTGCGATGAACATACATGACACACACACTTTTTGATCAGTAAAAATTTTGTGAAATTTTGGATACAATTTGAAATATTTTTAGAGGATTTTTTAGACTTTTTGGAAAAATGTTATGCATAGTTTCATTGTGAGATGAAGTATCAAATAAACTAAAGGAAACTTAAAGAAAGTAAATTTATTTATTTATGTCTTAATACATCAATACACTTCTTATATCTTAGAAATAAAGTACCAGTGGAAATATTAAGTGGGTCAATTAGTCACAACTTGATTTTCTTTTTCTTAGTAGATGAAAGTGATCCCTTCAGGTTTTTTTTTAATGAATGACTTTGTAGAAATATGACAACGAGAAAAATCAAAATATCAAAGCATATTTTCTGATGAGTAAGAAATGAAAGAACTCCTCTTTTCATTTGTTGGTTCTTTAATATAACTCTATACATAGTGTGGTGTTCCAGGCTTAATTCTTGAATTCCTCTTCTCCATCCACCTCAATAATCTTATCTTAACTTACAAATGTTAGATCTTTTGGTGTTTTCCACAGATTACTGAAGCTTTGTTCATTTTCCAAGCTTTTTTTACCAGTTTGTATAGAATCTGTTGACCTACAATCAAGTTCATCAATTTATTCTTCTGTTATTTTTACTCTGTGGTTTAAGTATCTAGTTTTTAAAAAGTCAGAGATTCTCTTTAGTTCTATAAATTCCAGTGGATTCTTTTAATTCACAGTATGTGTTTTCTGTCCTGTGATATCCTATCTTTCCATTCCTTACAAGTATATTTTCTTTGGCTCCATTGAACAAAGTTCTAGTGATTGCTCTACAATCATAATCTATATTGTTCTAGTTCTTGACTGTCTTGTAGTTCATTTTTCCATTAAATGTCTTTTTCTCAGAGCTGGCTCTATTTGTTTAGTGTTTTCTCTGTTGAGTAATTCTGTTACAGTTAGCAAAGAGAGTTGCTCTTTTTTGTTTTAGTATGTGATTAATTTGGTTGAACTTATCCAGAAAATTCTATTTCCTGGGTGGCAGCAACTGACATGTCCGTTTAGGTATTTTACATTTAACTGAACCACTTTCAGTCATCCCCATGCAATTGTAGTTTTGGGTCACAGAGATTTGCTGTTCTCTGAGGCTTCAGTCGAGAAAGACAGTTTTTCCCCCTTACCCTAAGTAAGTTAAAAATAAAGTTAGGACCTAAGGACAGTAGAGAAAGGGCCGGGAGGATTGCACCACAGCTTGGAAGCCAGCCTCAGATGCTGGGGGAAAAGGAAGCTAGGATAGAGAAGGAACCACTAAGTAAATGATAGTTGGAGGGATCCCTCGGGATGGGAGATGTGTGCTCAAAGTAGACTATGGACCAAATATGATGGCCCCTTAGTGCCTGTACTGCAAACCATAACATCCAAAAGGAGAGAGAGAGTAAGAAGGGATGTGCCTGCCACAGAGGCAGGGGGTGGGAAAAAGTGGGGGTGGTGGGAAGGATACTGGGATCATTGGTGGTGGAGAATGGGTACTGCTGGAGGGATGGGTGCTTGATCATTGTATGACTGAAATGGAATCATGAAAGTTTGTAAGTCTGTAACTATATCTCACAGTGATTCAATAAAAATAAATGAATAAAAATAAAGTTAGGAAGCTCCGTTTTCAAGTGTCAGTTCTCCTTGATAATCTATATTTAAAAAAAATTTCTTCCCAGAATTATATGTACTTGTGTGTGTGTGTGTGTTGTTCTGTGTTCAATTTTTATCTGCAGGACGACAAGCTTATCCAATGGCTCACCCAAGTACATATTTAAAAATAACATGTCCCTGCTTACAAATGCCACATTTCAGTACTCTTACAAATGCCACCCAGTACTCTCGTGTGTGTACACACATACATCTCATATCTATTTGGGTATCTAATAGACATCACAAACCAAAATAGCACTGTTGCTGCCCTACTGCACTGCACTGTCATCCCGTTGTTCATAGATTTGCTATAGCGGGCACCAGTAACGTGTCCATTGTGAGACTTGTTGTTACTGTTTTGGCATATGGAATACGCCACAGGGAGCTTACCAGGCTCTCCCGTGCTGGCAGGATACTCTTGGTAGCTTGCTGGGTTCTGTGAGAGGGACGGAGGAATCAAACTTGGGTTGGCTGTGTGCAAGGCAAATGCTCTACCTGCTGTGCTATTGCTCCAGCCCTCCAAAACCAACCAAACTACATAAAATAATTTTTTGTTTCTCTATGTAAAATATCTCTCATGTGTGCAATAAATTGACTGCATTCTTGCTGATGTTCAACTAGGAATTACCCCACACATTTTTCTTCACTGCACTACCCCCATTCAATCCTTTGTTTGCTTTACCTGCAACTCTTCCATCAGATCCATTCACTTCCCTTCACCTTTAATATTACCACCCTAACTGCCCATATCCTCTCCCTTTTCTTCTCCTCCCCTTCCCTTCCCATTTTCTTTTCTTTGTATTTTTGGGCCATACCCATTGATACTCAGGGCTTACTCCTGACAGCTCAGAGATGACTCCTGGTAGTGCTTAGAGGACCTTATGTGGTACCAGGGATCTAACCTGGGTTGGCCGTGTGCAAGGTGAGTGCCCTAGCTACTGCACTACCTCTCATCCCCATCTCTTGATGAACAAGTTGACCTAAGTACCTGGCATGCACTGCTCCTGATTTACACTTGAATGTGGCTTAATCAACAGAAATTGCAGTACTGGCATCAATGTGTTAAAAGCAATCGTTTCCAGATATTTCATTAAGAACAGTCATTCTTATCTATATTCTTATTTCCCTTGCAAATTAGTCATCTCATACTAGTCAGAGATTCAAGTATAAATCAGATTAATTGATTTGTAATCTGTCTCAAAACTTTGAGTGGCTGAGCTTTTTGGTTCTTCATATAAAATACAAAATTCTGTTGGTACACATGACCCTGCTATGATCTGGGTTTCCAGATGTGTCTCAATCTCATCTTGCCATTCTCTCCAATAAGCTCTAGCAACACTGTCTCCCTGTCTGTTTCTTGAATAAGTCCCAATCTTTCTTACTTCTGGGGTTTTGTGCCTAGAGGTTCTTCTTTAAAAAAATCTGTAATGCTGTGACTCTTTATGCAGTTCTGGTTTCTTCAATTCAAATATCACCACCTTAAAAATGACATTTTAGAACAAATATGTAGAGTTACCATTTCCATAATAATTTCCTTTATTGTGTTGTTTCTTCTTTAGTTATTTTTCTTATTTAGTGGTTTATAATCTTATTTATTTTCCTCACAGAAATGTGAGCTCCATGGTACAGAACCTTTTCTTATCTTGATTGCTGTTCTTACTCAGTTCTTGGTAAAACGACTGGTATTTGGCAGGGACATCATTATTGTTAAGTGAACGAATGAAACCAGGGATACTGAACTTTCTACATTTAACATACAAACTAACTCCTTAACCAATCTAAATCTTGGGCTGGAGAGATAGTACAGTGAATAGAGCTTTTGCTTTGCATGTGCCTGACCTGGGCATATGATACTCTGAGCATTCCAGGCGTGATCCCTGGGTGCAGAGCCAGGAGCAAGCTCTGAGCTTTGCCAGGCTCAACCTCCTCCAGGCCCTCTCCCCACTCCTCAAAACATCAACAGCAAAAAAACCCAAAACCCAGAAGGCCACAATTTTCCAGACAAAAAGCAAATCTAAATCTTCTCCCTTTGTGTGTGTGTGTGTGTGTGTGTGTGTGTGTGTGTTTTGGTCTCATCTGCTCTGCTTAGGGGTTACTTTTGGCCCTGTGTTCAGGGATCAATTCTGGTGAAGCTCAGGGGACCATATGTGGTTCTGAGATCAACTATGGCAGTTATCTCTGTACTATCACTCCAGTCCTTATTTCCCCTTTTTGACACCCATACTCAAAGGTTGAACAAAGTTATTGATGTGACTATGATATTCACTCCCTTTGAGACTTGATTTTCCTTCCATTACCAACTAGCTGAGTGAGCCTAGGTAACTTTTCTAACTTCTTGAGTCTCATTTCCCCCCTTCTTTGAAATGAGAAGTTACCATAGTATCATTTTTTGGGGGGGCCACACCTAGCAGTGCTTAAGGCTTGCCCCTGGTCCTGTACTCAGAGATCTCTCCTGGTGGGCTTGGGATAAGGGGAGTGAGTATATGGAGTGTTGGGGGTTGAACCTGGGTTAGCTGCATGCAGAGCAAGTGCCCGACCTGTTGTAGTATCAATCTAGCCCCGAATATCAATCATTAAAAAAAAATTAAAGCATCCAGAAACCTTCCTTTCTTTTATTTCCAGTGAAATCTTATGCAAGACCTCAAAAGACTCATTTAAAGTGAGTTGGGAAGCCCACGGCTCTTTTTTTGCTTTCATACTTGACCCCTGAGACACATCTGTGGAATCCAAAGTCTCTAGAATATAGACAATAAACCTTTGAGCGTTCAACTCAAGAAACTTCTTACTTGATAATATGATCAAATTTTTTTGGATGTGAATGCTAGGTGAATAAACTCCATAGCTGTACCCTGTGTATGGGTACATCAAAAACACATTTGTAGTTGTTAAAAAAAGACAAGAAAACATGACCCCCCAGTCTAACAAACTAAATAAAAGTTAACCTGATTTAAATGTACCTCAGAGAATACATACTTTCAAACATGCTCTCCTCCCTTTTCCTCCTGAGGGAACAGTTACATTTGCTTTTAGATGGGAAAGGAAAGGAATTTGGGCATTGGAAGTCAGAAACAAAGTCTGTGTTCCTCCCTACTCTCTGAAGGATGGATCTGTGAATATCACAGCTACACTACTGTCTTGGGTATTCATTAAAACAGACAGGAGGACTAGTGGAAAGCTCCAGGACTGGACATGAGAATGCACTCATGAGTCACTTGGGATTCTGATCACTATTAATTAACGGGTCCAACAACCTGTTTTCTGAATCAGTTTCTCTGCTGCTCCTGCACCAAGACTTCCTATTCATCTTCTCTGCCTGTGCTCCTCACAGCATCTGTCCTGATCTACTCACATTGAAGTTTTCATGATGTCTCTTAACTCTCCTGATTATTTTGAACTATACCCAGAAACAAAAATAGAGTTGTTTTTGGCTTCTTTCTTGATTTCCTTATTTAGGGTAAAGGATAAATTTCTTGTGGCCAAGTGGGGGTTGTTGGACTTGCCTCAAATTTACATGAGTGTTTAGCATAATTCCAGGCATGTAGCATGTGCCTTTGACATTATTCAAGCAAATGCTGAGAAAACTGATTTTCCTCTTGATGAAAATAATATACCCTTATTAGAATATTTAATGTAGCTGGGAAGAAAAATGTCTATTCAAGCATCATCTTGGGAGTGCTGCCTCAAATGCTTAGATAGATTGGTTGAAAATGCATTACACAATTTGTGAAAAGCTTACATCCTGTTGGCACTGTGGACTTCAGACAATGGTGATGCCTTATAGATGGTGCCTTCCTATTTGGCTAACAGAGACCTGAAATTAGAACCCTTCCTTGACTCAGTTTTCTCTTCCATTTTCAACGAACAAACCCACTTTCCTGCATATATATGCATGCATAACAGTCTTTGCTTGAGGTTTGCAAAACAGAAGATGTTTAAATTAGAGCAAACAAATAACTTCAAATTGAACATTAGGCATGCCTGGTATTTTTTTTTGGTAACCTTTTTTTTAAAAAAAAATAATATTGAATCACCGTGAGATAGTTACAAGCTTTCATGTTTGGGTTACAATCACACAATGATCAAACACTCATCCCTCCACCAGTACACATTCCCCACCACCAATATCCCCAGTATATCCCCCTTTCCCCACCTTCCCCCTGCCTCCATGACAGACAATATTCCCCATACTCTCTCTCTACTTTGGGGCATTATGGCTTGCAACACAGACACTGAGAGATCATCATGTTTGGTCCATTATCTACTTTCGGCACAATCTTCCATCCCAACTGATTCCTCCAGCCATTATTTCCTTAGTGATCCCTTCTCTATTCCATCTTCCTTCTCCCCTCCGCTCAAGAATCAGGCTTCCAGCTACGGGGCAATCCTCCTGGTAGTCCTTCTATGTCTGTCCCTCTCTTTCTGACTCATTTCACTTAGCATGATGCTCTCCAAGGCATGCCTGTTCTTAGACCACCCTGCCACATTGTCTGATCATTCTTTCCTCTTCTCTGCTCAATATTCTACTCCCTTTTATTACTACCTATGCATAAAACCTGTTATATTTCTATCAAGATGAGGCACATTTAAGTAACTCTTTTGAGCATCTCCTCTTTAAACCAAGAAACTTGCCAAGAACTAAGAGTGCTAGAACAAATACTATTAACAATTTGTGTGTAAATCTCTGTCTCTCTGTCTGTCTGTCTGTCTAGCTGTGTGCATTTATATCTTTTTATGGTGGTGGGAATTGAACCTCAGACCTCACACATGCAAGACATGTGCTCTACTGCTGAACCATATTCAAGGTTGTGTATTTTTTAAAAATAGAAGTGTAGCAAACACCCGGAAGAGAGCGACACCGAATGTCCTGGCCCCGAGCTAGGCTGTCTTTCACCGGGGCAACTCGAAGGGGGGCTGGTTGAGTTTCCTTTCCCACCCCAGCAGAACCAAAAACCTCCAGAACCCCACCGCAGCCATGCTAAAGGCCACTCTCCACAGGCTTGGACCAGCCTCACCTATGAGGGAACTGGCAGGAAAAACCCAGGTAGGTATATGGCACCCATGACTGAGATCTCCAAGCTCACTTGGAACAGGACTGGGCCTTCTCCCCCATCTCCCCTGTTTTCCAGTAGCTTGGCAGTCACACCCACAAACTGCCCCCTGTGCCATATAATCTCATCAACAGCCAAGATCCGGAAAAATAAAGCTTCCAGAAGGGAGCTACACAGAACATCCTGGAGTTTGTGGCCTCTTATGTACCAAAAGTAGCACACATTTGTTTGAGTTTAAAATATATGCTTGTAATCTCTTATACAAGAGTTTAAATGGCTCCAGGATAAAATACAACAATCTCCACACTTTCCTCTTGTGGTGGTGGGAAGTTGCACGGTGGTAAGATTGGTGTTTGAATATTATCTGTAATGGACTACTGTGAACAACTTTATAAAATAAAATTAAATTAAGAAAAAATTAAGTGTAGCAAACAAAGCAACTACCATGCAAAAATCATTTAAGTGTTTGTTTAACAATAAGGAAAGGTGACTGAGACATTGTTGCAAGACATCTTTTGATTCAATAAGGCACATAACTGGGTGGAAATAGTGAAGGAGTAAACCTGACAGTAATTCACCAGACTGTATTGTATTAGTTTTCTGTTGCTTCTCTACAGGTTAACATGATCTTGATAGCTAAAGACTACATACCTTTGTAAGCTTAGAGTTGTGGTGGTCACAAGTCTAATTGAATTTCATAGGGCTAAAATCAAGGAGCTGGCAGGACTGTTTCTTTTAGACACTGTACTGAAGAACCTGTTCCCTTGATCCTTCAAGCTTCTAGAAGCTATGTACATTCCTTGGCTTGTGGTCCTTTCCATCTTCAAATGCAGCAATAATTGTAATTAGGTTTCATGGTTCTCTGTTCTAATTCCCCTCCCACATTATTAGTATTAGGCATTCTTGGATTATTTGGGGTGCTTTTCTTATTTTAATGGATTTAAAACCTTAATTTCATCCACATCCATAATTTCTTTTTTCCCCCATGTAATCTAATATATTTTATGGACTTGGAGGGGCCAGAGGTTGTCTTGCTACCAAAGCTAAAATTGTAGCTATTAAAATTCTTAGAGAACTAACTCAGATGCTAAAGCATCACAAAACATAGACTTCAATGAGTGACAGTTGGGTGATGAGGAAGTTATTACAAGAAAATAAAGAGACTTTGTACTCTGGACCAACCTCTTACTATGATTAAAGGTGATGAAATGATAGATTTATTGCTAGGAAAAGATATTGGACAAAGAGGAAGCCAATCCTGTCAGATATAATTTTTTCCCCATCAAAGGCAATGGGCTTCAAACTGAAAATAGCTATTCAATGATGTTGAAGTTGGGATGGATTATAGATGTGACTCTATCCTGAAGAAATCCTCTAGTATTGCAGGGACCTGGATATGTGCTGCAGGATGACTGCTAGTGATTGTAGGCATGACCCAGAGAAATGGAACCAGGCCAGAATACTGGACATTTATAGATGCTCTTTTAAAATAGAAGAATTAAAGTGGATTTTGGAAATCCTACAAACTAGTGAATATTCCATCAATCTTAAGAAAAATTCTAGCAAATTCAGGAGAATTAAATGTCTGGTTACTGGATGCAGAGGGAAAAAATGATCGCTAAAGTCAATGAGAAGGAAGCTAACCTAACCACTTATTTTCCGGTAAATTCTTGGATTGATAAATAAGGACGTGCTATAGAAAGTGTGAATATTGATTTCATCAGTGTATTTGATCAAGACTGGTTAGGAGGTTATAGTTAGGCAAAGAGCTGGAAGGTAACACTTTAAAGAAGATATTGCTGATTAAACAAACGTGTCTCAAATTTGATATGCAAGACTTAATGCATAAACCAGTCTATTGCCCTCAACTCTGTAAGCCTGTTTGATGTCACCAGTGCCTTTCTAGATACTCTTAAGATCTGAGGAATATCTTCAGTGTAAACTTTCTTCTTCTTATCTACATTACATCCCTTTGATCCTAATTGTGAGTACTTTGACTCTCCTCAACAGTACTGCCACTATCCAGGTTTTGACTCCTCCTAGATTATTAGTCTCCTTGGGTTTAGACTTGTTTATTATACCTAACGTAGTCTTGGGCTGGAGCGAAGCACAGCGGTTGGGTGTTCGCCTTTCATGTGGCCGACCCGAGTTCAATTTCTCTGCCCCTCTCGGAGAGCCCGGCAAACTACTGAGAGTATCGAGCCTGGCAAGCTACCCCTGCGTACTGGATATGCCAAAAACAGTAACAATAAGTCTCTCAATGAGATATGTTACTGGTGCCCGCTCAAACAAATCGATGAGCAGTGGAATGACAGTGACAGTGAAAGTAGTCTTTACTTACTATTGATTTGATCATATCATACTTGTCTTGAAACACCAATAACTTCCCACTCCACAGACTTTGGCATGTACCTTTTTATTGTTGAGATTAAGCCTTACTGATTCTTCTCTCCTTCCCTTTCTCCATCAAGAACCTAGAAAATTCCAATCACTCCTCAAAGCAGTGCTACTAGGAGCTCCAAATTTGCTCATTATATCATTCAGTGATTACTTCATTATCTCAATTGTTTTATTGAGCACTGAGGTAGGTGTTGGAGAGATAATGATGATTAGATATAGTCCTAGTTTTCAGAGTACTGCAGCTAGTCCTATATTTATTGTCTGTGACTACTTTTTTGCTACCATGACAGATTTGAGTCATTGAAACAGAACATGTATAACCTGAGAAGTCATAACTATTTACCATCAGTTTTATTTTAGAAGACATTCTCTTCTCTGCCCTAAGTCACCATTCAGAAATTGCGAAGAAGGAAACTAGTATCTGGATATTTACTTATATTGATCAAGTACTTGGCAGTAAATCTAGGACCCAGTCAAAAGACAAATGAGCATACTGGCCTTTCCCCCTTCCTTAGCCATCTGCTCCTGTGGATCCTATGGAAATGATCACCTCGTATATTTCTGGTGTCATTTGAATTTTTTACATAGGATGAAAGCATATCCCTCAGTTCATTATGGTTTTCTGCTTCAGACATCACCTTTACATCACCTTTAAATGATGTAAAAACTCACATATCTAAAGATTCTTTAAATTCAATATTACCTACTGGATTCTGAATCTATTCCAGGTAGGAGGACTAAGATGTCTCCACAGTAGGAAATACTGCACAAGGCATACATTATGTCTTTTCTGCAATTCTCACTGCTCCCTTGCAGTGAAGATATTATCTATATTTTGTCAATAGAATGGGGACACAAAGTGATTAATATCCCTCAAAATGGTATAGAGAGTACTTGGTAAAATCTAAAGTAGAATCTAGGTATATTTCATCCCCAATTCACTTTCTTTCTACGATAACCTCCTGCTTCTTAGGGACAGCTTGATACCTACACATTCTATTATAGGGTGCACTCAAATAACCATTATTGAATTTATTATCTCATTTTATGACTTTGTTTTGTGTTTTTTTTTTTTTTTTGGCTACACCCAGTGGTGCTCAGGGGTTACTCCTGGCTCTGCACTCAGGAATTACTCCTGGTGGTCAGGGATCAAAGCTGACTTTGGACCTCACACCAACCTATAGAAAGTTAGCTGCAAGAAAGTAGAACCTAGTTTGATTTATTCTCAGCTCTAAATTTAGTCCTTACAGTATTTGACATCTAGTAGGTACTAATAATCTTTTCTTTTCTTTTTTTGCTTTTTGGGTCACACCCGGCGATGTATAGGGGTTACTCCTGGTTCTGCACTCAGGAATTACCCCTGACGGTGCTCAGGAGATCATATGGGATGCTGGGAATCGAACCCGGGTCAGCCGCAAGGCAAATGCCCCACCCACTGTGCTATCGCTCCAGCCCCAATAATCTTTTCTTGAGGGTGTCATCTGTTCTCTATCTTTCTACTCTTTCCTTACAGCCTGCGACGCTTGACTCTTGCTTAACTCTTTCCTATTTCTCAAACTCTCAGAGTATATCTTAATAAACTAAGGGTTGGAGGAGAAGGGGAAGAATATATTCCCAAATTGGCCAAACAATGCCAATTTTCTCCTTTTGGTTTTGGCACAACTATTAGTAGTATCACTTTGCTCTCAAAAGCATCATGACTTTGTCAGTGAATCAATGACTATATCCACATTTTGCACTTAAAACATCGCTGAAACTGGGAGGGCTTTGTTTGGAAGCCCAGAAGAGAAATGCATGTAAATCCAAACTCTGGAGTCAAACTACCTGGGTTTGAATACCAAATCAGCCATCTAGTTGCTGTGCAACTTTGACAAATAATTTCATCTCTTTGATGGCCTGTTTATTTATAGACAGCAGACTCAGACCTGCCCACAGAGTTGCTGGTGAGGCTTACACAGCATAATTACAGAGTATTTACAATAGTTGGACCTCTGATAGCTATTGATAGCTATTGTATTGAGTGAGGAATTCACTTCAAGCTCTCCTGATTACTCCCACTTTGTCAGCTTGTCCTCTGGTTGACTGAATCTTCTGTCATAAAAACTTGGTTTCCAGAGTATGCTTACATTTTAAGGCCAGCTGACAAAAGGATGTCCCTTTTCTAGGATTCCTAGACCCTGTGAATATTTCTTATTAGGATTGGACCCAAAATAGAATTCTCTCTATTAAATAAAAAATAAAAAACTGCCCACCCCTGCCCAGCATTTACCATAAGTGAAAGTATTTGAGCAACACAGACCCAAGTTAAGCTGGACATGAAGGTCCTCTAGTTTATAAGGCACCAGACACGCACAACCACCACTCTATCCCCCAACCCTTTCTGTACAATGCTGTTTATTAGACCAGATGATGTACTCCACTCCAAAACATTCATATGAAAAAAAATTGAAGAATTGTGATTAAAATTGATTTTTTCCCTTTGGGAAGTTGGAATCAAAAATGGTTACCTGCTCATTTATGAAACAGATTTATTCTGTTGACATGGAGGCTTGTTTGAAATGTAATTGAATTTCTGTTACCTAATGGAAAGTGACAGTTAACAGTATTTATTTTCCATTTGTGTCTCAGCAGATAACATAACACAATTTTGATTTGTAGTTAGCTTCGGAATCTGAGATTGTTCTATCTCTGTAATTGAAAAGATGGGAGTGTGATGGCCCCAATACAATCCTTTTTTTGTTTTTATACAACCAGTAAAGGTAGCTTTAGTACAGTAAACAGTCTTTCTTCCATGCTGCTAATAGTTATATTCAGGTGTACTGCGTTCAGCATGTCTGTCTTATTAGACTCTAGCACATCTTTCTATGTTGATAATCTCTCCATTTATAGTCACATTTATTTTTTTCTCTCTGGAACCAATTTCTGTAAATAACCTCTCCTCCCCCTTCTTCCCCTCCTTTTGTGCAAAAATAACATCCATCCTGGAAATAAAATGAACATCTCTATGAAGATTTTGACTGTCCTCATTTACCTGACAGGGATGAAAGTTGGGAGGGAGAGTCAACTTTTGAATGGGAGTGGGGAGTCATTGAGTACAGGGGTCCAGGGTTTCATGCCTAAGGAGGGAATGTTGCCTTTCACTTGATGTTCCCCTCTGCTTCATCTGAGTCTACATTGGGAGGTACAAGAATATAATGACTTTTTAAGTAGATTGGAAATGGGAAAGTATGCCCATTAAGATGGTTTTCTTCTTCATTTAGAAAAGTTGGAATCAGATCTTAGGCCTCGTTCCCAGCCAGATTCATTTGTCTTCCCAGAGCTTTATTATTTGGACCCAGTGTTTTCTCAGAAGCTCCTTTGGATGGATAATTCTGGACTGTCATTTGAGAAACACTGAATGTATGTGACAAATGGCAGAAATGGAGGTTTCATGGTCATTGGACTTGATTATGGAATGCCCTGCCTGGCCCTTGGCTCGATGAGTGACCATGGGAAGTGACCTGCCACAAGTGAGGGCTGCAAAGACCTTCGACAGTGGTTGCATGAAAGGTCTTCAGTGAAGCTCCAGCATTTGGATGCAATAAAACTGGCCCTCTGCCTCAGGGCCACCTCCATCAAACACTTGTCAAAGTGCCCAAGTTTAAGACAAGTAATCAGGATGGCCTAGAGGGCAGGGACAAAGAAGAGATTGGCTGGATGCTGACCATTCATAACAGCAGCTTGCAAGGGGAGAGCAAACATTTTTGCTTTTGCTAATTTGAAAGTTGTCCATCAGTATCTGCGGGCAGTGCAACTGTCTTCTGGAAATACAGTATCCCAGCAAGGGAGCTGCTTAGGATGTGTGTGTGTGTGTGTGTGTGTGTGTGTGTGTGTGTTTACATTAGCTATGTGACATTTTGTAAACAGTTATACAGCCATGAAATCAAACCTTTTATACAACATCAGATATCATAACCATCAATTATTATTCTATCATCAAACCATTTCCTTGTTCATGCTGAAAAATGAATCAAGAAGGAAGATGGAGTTTGGGAGGTGGCTTGCATCCAGAGTGGCAGGGGACTCATGAGAATGCAGAGTGTGTGCCTGAAGAAGCATTTGGGGGAGAAATGAAGAGTAGAGGAAGTGACTGTTCTGACTGCTGTAGATTTAGAGTGAGTGCAATTTTGGAAGCGTTATTTAAAATCACCATGGGATGATTTTAGAAAATGGCTAGTGATCAATAAACATTTTTGGGGCACCTATCATGTGCCCAATACTGTGCTTGGTGAAAAATACAAAAGATGAGAAAGACCTCAGCCAGTAGAAATGATGAAACCTATGTTGTTGCTTTAAAACACACACATACACAGACACACACAGAGACAGAGACACAGATAGACACATACACAACACAGTGTCTTTTTGTGTGTGCTGATTTTGATGGTGGTGGGAAGGGTGCCTTTGTGCCTTTGAAACTTTTCATTAAATGCTGACCGTCCAAGAATCCTCTTTGACAGCGTAAGAAGTTAACTGCTCTCTTTCTGTCTCAACTGATCTTGCTATTTACTAAATAGACCCCAGGCAATTTAATGACTTGATGACTCAGTTTCTCTGTCAATAAAATTATGCCAGTAATTTTATCTACCCCATAGGGATGTTTGCAATTTACTACAAATTTTAAGGATGAAAGGCTCTAAATCACAACTGGAGTTATTATTTACTTAACAGCTAGAGTTCAGTTCTCATGAACATAAACCTCATTAACCCTCACCTTGAATCCTTTGCCAGATAAAATCCTCCCAAACCCTGAGATCTGAAACAGCATTTACTTTCCTTTAATAATGATAAATATGGAAAGAATCAAATGTTATTAGTTTGAACTATATTCATTTATTCACCATGTATGGGCTCATCACTGATTATTTTGACTTGTAATGATGTGTCTTTTATATATGCTGAATTAGATAGTGAATAAACAAATTATGAACTGGTTCTCTCTGTTTGAATGCAGATCCCAAAACAAACCTTTTCACATTGATATGGTGATTCCAAAAATTGATGAGAGATCCAGGTCTTGCTGTCTTTTTGTTATTTCATAATACTATACTATATAGGCTTTCATCTTCAAGATGAAAGCAGTTGTTGAATCTGAAGCTGTTATTTCTATGCTTTAGACAGGAAAGGAAAAGCAAGAAGCAAAAGAGGGGTGAATTCCAACATTCTGTCAAATTTTGAGGAGTTTCTTGAACATCTCAGTCAATGGCCTCACTTGCATTTTATTGGCCAAAACTTCCCTCTCCACACAAAACTGCAAATGAAACTATGAAATCTATATCCACAAGGTACATGAATGCTACAAATGAAATTGGAGGTTTGTTTTTAAGAACAGGAGAATGAATATTTAGAAATTTATTTAATAGATAATGGGAAGACATTCTCCATGGCATGCAAGTACCAGTTTATAAGAGTTTGCATCTATCTGATAGCAAGTTTATCTGCAGCTGACTACCAGATATCAAAGGTAAATAAACTTATTTAGCTTAAAATTTATACTATGCAGTTGTAGTTCCATGTGTATATGTATATTTACAGTCATGTATTTTGATACATGCTTAAGCATTGATATGGTATGTTTATCACACATGCGTATGTGCCAATATCTTTTTATTATGTATATTTTTAGCATGCAAAAAATGCTATCTTGTGAAAAAATACCATTGCTTAAGGGGAAAAATATCCCAACTCAGTAGGAAGGAGGTTTTGCCTTCTTAAAAATTTTTTTAAAAGCTTTTGGTTTTGGGGCTATATACCTGTGATACATAGGGCTTACTCCTGGCTCTGTGCTCAGAGACCACTCCTGACGGTGCTCTGAGGAACGTATGTGGTGCCGAGGATCAAATTTGGGTTGTCTGTGTGCAAGATAAGTACCCTACTCACTGTGCTTCCACTTTGGTTCCAGAAGATTTTGCTTTATTTCTGCACAATGGGGTCCTTTATATCACTACATGCTAAATCAAACAATGGTATGAAAATATGATGTAGATCCAGACAACTAATAACAAACTATTTTTGTAAGGGAGGCTGAGAGGAGAAACCAAATCCTCACGTTTATCTTCTGCTGCTTTGACCTAATCAGACCTGACCTTTAAAAGGCCTCTTTGGGTGGGACCCTCATCTGATTGAAAATGATAAATTAAGTAGAAGTTTAAATTGCAAATGGGGAAATGTTTAATTTGCACATCACAAATAAAAATCCACATGATTTTTGATGCAGACTATAATTTCAATACACATGGCTCAAATAGATGAGGTTGGCTAGTATACAATTAATATAAAAAGATTTTATATTCCTCAAAGAGGAAGCTTTTTTTTTTTTTGGCCTGGAATGTTTGGCCTGAATCTTGGCTCTAATGATGCCATTTATATGATAGTATAAAGTGAACTTCCCTGAGGAATCCAAAGAGCTGGTTTAGTGCTGTATCTGTGCTAGTTCTTAAGTCTGAGATTGTTTATGAATTTGAGGTGGGTGTCCTCAGTTTATAATACTCTGTGATATAGAGATTTGACAGGAGACCAGTTCCTGTCCACACAATCATTTGAAACAGTCATTGACTGGGGCTGGAGTCATAGCACAATGGGTAGGGCATTTGCCTTGCATGCGGCCGACCCGGGTTTGATTCCCAGCATCCCACATGGTCCCCTGAGCACCACCAGGAGTAATTCCTGAGTGTATGAGGCAGGAGTAATGTCTGTGCATCGCTGGGTGTGACCTAAAAAGCAAAATTAAACAAATAGTTATTGATTTATTTGCAGAATGTCTATATTATAGTCTATATCCCAGACCACAGACAAAGACTCTTAAACTCCACCAAGGACTCAACAAAATGGCTAATTAACCCTCTCACCAGTCCCCTTCTTAACCCCTACTCCTCAGCTCTTGCCCAAAAGGCTCTAGAAAATAAATTACCACTTTAGAGCACATTGTAACCTCTCTCCCCAACCTAAATATTAACTTTTGTGTATCCTAATACCCCCAGATAATACTCAGTTCTTTATGTCACAACTGCTGAGGCAATAATGATCATACATAAGGCATGGGCCTTAAACACTATGATGTCAGTGCATTTTAAAAATTATATTTGAAACCATGGCTTTTGTGAATAAATTTAATAGCAAAAGTCCCATTCATCAACTAGTGGACTCTAGCAGTTCATGCTGACAAATGAGGAAATCAGTGGCTGGATTTAAAGTCAGGGCTTTAGAGAAGTTGTGTAATAAAGAGCATAAAAATTTCACCGCAGCTGTTCTTTGTGTTCAATCTGTGTATTTGGCTGTACTTTTGGCAGCATTTGCGCTTTGGTTCTGGTATAGAATATTTTATCCCCTTCTTGGTAATGAGACCTATGGATTTAGCAGACTCAATTCTGTACTTCTTTTTACTACTCCGTTCACCAGTGGCCTATTAGCCATTATATTAGTGTTGCAAGAGGAGCTGTTTAGGCTCTTATCATTAAACATTTAGGAAGCACATTTATTAAACACATATGTAGTATAAATTGCTTTTTCACAGAAGGGGAGCAAAGGTGCTTCTAAATGTTTATATTTTGAGAAGGGTGAATTTGTATGAGAGATACCAGTAAACCTTAAGAATTGTATAGAAATTATGCCTCTTGGACATCTGGTTTGTGGACTTTGTTTTGGTATGAAATTGAGCATAGTGAAAACCATTTTTACAAAAGCTCATATAGTTTCCATTATATTTTAAGTTCAGAAAGTACCTTTTTTAATGAGTGTTTTATGCCTAACCCAAAAATCTAGTTTATGTGTTTAGAATGTATTGGTTGACAAAAGCAAAATTATTATGGAGGGAAAATATCACAGTAGTCATTTTGGAGCAAGTTATGCTGCATTGATAGTCCAAAAATCATGATGATCAATGAAGATCATATATTACAACGATAAGAATGATATATGCCACTTATTGCATAGTTATAGTAAGGAGATGTGATTGTTAATCGTTTACATAGATGAACTCTCTTAATCTTCACAGAAATGATATATGTGCCGTCATTCCCATTTTATAGACAAGGAAACAGAAGAATTGTCAAACTGCTTATCCAGTGCTACACAGTTAATAAATCTGAGTCAAAATTTCTGAGTCAAAATTCTCAGTCTTAGAAGTCTATTTTACAGTCCAAGCTTGTTAACCACTACACAGCATTTTTGTAATCATTTCATGACTTTGCCAAAACAACTATCTTCTACCTCACTCTCTATCTTTAATTTGGTTAATAGCATTTGAATTTTGCCTTTTTCCCAGCTGCTGGTCTAGGCCAATCAGGGCTTGACCCTTGGAAAATGTCATGTAGAATATAATTAGAGCTAAAACCGTGGAGGTGACCGGAGACCAGCCAAAGGCTAGTTCTTGTTATTTAGAT